>NW_027397089.1:4989194-5097719 GCF_003265705.2 Callorhinus ursinus
TCAACGAAACTAGGAGCTGGTTCTTTGAAAGAATTAACAAGATTGATAAACCCCTGGCCAGACTTATCAAAAAGAAAAGAGAAATGACCCAAATCAACAAAATTCTGAATGAAAGAGGGGAGATCACAACCAACACCAAAGAAATACAAACAATTATAAGAACATATTATGAGCAACTGTATGCCAGCAAATTAGATAACCTGGAAGAAATGAGTGCATTCCTAGAAATGTATCAACTACCAAAACTGAACCAGGAAGAAATAGAAAACCTGAACAGACCGATAACCCCTAAGGAAATTGAAGCAGTCATCAAAAAATCTCCCAAGAAACAAAAGCCCAGGGCCAGATGGCTTCCCAGGGGAATTCTATCAGACATTTAAAGAAGAATTAATCCCTATTCTCCTGAAACTGTTCCAAAAAATAGAAATGGAAGGAAAACTTCCAAATTCCTTTTATGAGGCCACCATTACCTTGATCCCAAAACCAGACAAAGACCCCATCAAAAAGGAGAATTACAGACCAATATCCTTGATGAACATGGATGCAAAAATTCTCACCAAAATACTAGCCAATAGGATCCAACAGTACATTAAAAGGATTATTCACCATGACCAAGTGGGATTTATCCCTGTGCTGCAAGGCTGGTTCAACATCCGCAAATCAATCAACGTGATACAATACATTAACAAAAGAAAGAACAAGAATCATAGGATCCTCTCAATAGATGCAGAAAAAGCATTTGACAAAGTACAGCATCCTTTCTTGATCAAAACTCTTCAGAGTATAGGGATAGAGGGTACATACCTCAATATCATAAAAGCCATCTACGAAAAACCTACAGCGAATATCATTCTCAATGGGGAAAAGCTGAGAGCTTTTCCCCTAAGGTCAGGAATGCGGCAGGAATGTCCACTCTCACCACTGCTATTCAACATAGTATTAGAAATCCTAGCCACAGCAATCAGACAACAAAAAGAAATCAAAGGCATCCAAATCGGCAAAGAAGAAGTCAAACTCTCACTCTTTGCAGATGATATGATACTTTATGTGGAAAACCCAAAAGACTCCACCCCAAAACTGCTAGAACTCATACAGCAATTCAGTCAAGTAGCAGGCTATAAAATCAATGCACAGAAATCAGTGGCATTCCTATACACCAACAACTAGACAGAAGAGAGACAAATCAAGGAGTCGATCCCATTCACAATTGCACCCAAAACCATAAGATACCTAGGAATAAATTTAACCAAAGAGGCAAAGGATCTGTACTCAGAAAACTATAAAATACTCAGGAAAGAAATTGAAGAAGACACAAAGAAATGGAAAAACGTTCCATGCTCATGGATTGGAAGAACCAACATTGTGAAGATGTCAATGCTACCTAGAGCAATCTACACATTCAATGCAATCCCCATCAAAATACCATCCACTTTTTTCAAAGAAATGGAACAAATAATCCTAAAATTTGTATGGAACCGGAAGAGACCCCGAATAGCCAGAGGAATATTGAAAAAGAAAAGCAAAGCTGGCGGCATCACAATTCCGGACTTCCAGCTCTATTACAAAGCTGTCATCATCAAGACAGTATGGTACTGGCACAAAAACAGACACATAGATCAATGGAACAGAATCGAGAGCCCAGAAATGGACCCTCAACTCTATGGTCAACTCATCTTTGACAAAGCAGGAAAGAATATCCAGTGGAAAAAAGACAGTCTCTTCAACAGATGGTGTTGGGAAAATTGGACAGCCACATGCAGAAGAATGAAACTGGACCATTTCCTCACACCACACACAAAAATAGACTCCAAATGGTTGAAAGACCTAAACGTGAGACAGGAGTCCATCCAAATCCTAAAGGAGAACACAGGTAGCAACCTTTTCGACCTTAGCCGCAGCAACTTCTTCCTAGAAACATCGCCAAAGGCACGGGAAGCCAGGGCAAAAATGAACTATTGGGATTTCATCAAGATAAAAAGCTTTTGCACAGCAAAAGAAACAGTCCACAAAACCAAAAGACAACCGACAGAATGGGAGAAAATATTTGCAAATGACATATCAGATAAAGGGCTAGTATCCAAAATCTATAAAGAACTTATCAAACTCAACACCCAAAGAACAAATAATCCAATCAAGAAATGGGCAGAAGACATGAACAGACATTTTCCCAAAGAAGACATCCAAATGGCCAACAGGCACATGAAAAAGTGCTCAACATCTCTCGGCATCAGGGAAATCCAAATCAAAACCTCAATGAGATACCACCTCACACCCGTCAGAATGGCTAAAATTAACAAGTCAGGGAACGACAGATGTTGGCGGGGATGTGGAGAAAGGGGAACCCTCCTACACTGTTGGTGGGAATGCAAGCTGGTGCAACCCCTCCGGAAAACAGTATGGAGGTTCCTCAAACAGTTGAAATTAGAGCTACCATTCGATCCAGCAATTGCACTACTGGGTATTTACCCCAAAGATACAAATGTAGGGACCCGAAGGGGTACGTGCACCCCAATGTTTATAGCAGCAATGTCCACAATAGCCAAACTGTGGAAAGAGCCAAGATGTCCATTGACAGATGAATGGATAAAGAGGAAGTTGTATATATACACAATGGAATATTATGCAGCCATCAAAAGGAATGAGATCTTGCCATTTGCAATGACGTGGATGGAACTGGAGGGTGTTATGCTGAGTGAAATAAGTCAATCAGAGAAAGACATGTATCATATGACCTCACTGATATGAGGAATTCTTAATCTCAGGAACAAACTGAGGGTTGCTGGAGTGGTCGGGGGTGGGAGGGATGGGGTGGCTGGGTGATAGACATTGGGGAGGGTATGTGCTATGGTGAGCGCTGTGAATTGTGCAAGACTGTTGAATCACAGATCTGTACCTCTGAAGCAAATAATACAATATATGTTAAGAAAAAAGAAAAAGAAGAAGATAGCAGGAGGGGAAGAATGAAGGGGAGTAAGTCGGAGGGGGAGACGAACCATGAGAGACGATGGACTCTGAAAAACAAACTGAGGGTTCTAGAGGGGAGGGGCTGGGGGGATGGGTTAGCCTGGTGATGGGTATTGAGGAGGGCACATTCTGCATGGAGCACTGGGTGTTATGAACGAACAATGAATCATGGAACAGTACACCAAAACAAATTATGTAATATATGGTGATTAACATAACAATAAAAAAATAACAAAAATTTAAAAAAAGTGTACTGGAGAGAAGTTATCTCTGTGTCTACTTAACTGATAATTTCAAATGAGGGAAAAATAAATAAATAGAAGGTACATGAAGGAAGAGACCCACAGAACAAGGTGACATATTGTCTAGGTGGTAATTTACTTTGAATATGTGTGAGATTAAGTGACCTGTAACGTATACTCTACAAGTGGTTAGTTAGCACTTGAAGTACCCAAATCAGGAGTCTGTGTTCCTTAGAGATCTTTTGTTAGTCTTGGTTCTCCCAAAAAACAAACAGTGTGTGTGTGTGTGTGTGTGTGTGTGTGTGTGTGTGTGTGTGTGTGAAAGAGAGTTATTTTATTTTGGCTCGTGGTGCTCATGGGGGCTGGCAAGTTTCAAATTTGTTGGGCAGACCAAAAACTCAAACAGCAGGGTTTCTATGTTGGAGTCTTGAGGAAGAATTATTTCTTCCTTGGGGAAGCTCAGTCTTTGCTTTTAAGAGCTTGAGCTGATTGGATGAGACCCACCTACATCATGGAGGGTGACGTCCTTTACTTAAAGCCTGCTGATTATAAATGTTAATCACATATAAAAACATAACTTCACAGCAACATCTAGACTGGTGTTTAACCAAACAATTGGACACTGTAGCCTAGCCAAGTTGACACAGAAAACTATTACAGAGTCTACGCAAACACTTCCAATATTGTTGTCAAAATTCATATCAGAGCTTTTTTCTTCAGCATGAGAATTGTTAGAAAATAATCTTATATCACTGAAATAATTACTGGTCAAACTAAGGGGTTGGCCAGAAGGAGTGTATGGGCACTGTTGGTCTTAAATGAGAAAGGTCCAATGCTGGCAGGCCCAGCAGCCTTGTAGAGCTAGAACTGAGCTCTGTTTGGGTGTTTCCCTGCAGAAAAGACTAGAAGGTAAGATGATGCTTCCTTGCAGTAGTGGACATCCTCCTCAGAGTAAATCTGTCATGTAAGAGTCTCCTAAAAGACCTGAAGACAGAGGGGGATTCTTTTTTTTTTTTTAAAGATTTTTTATTTATTTATTTAAGAGAGAGAGAATGAGAGATAGAGAGCTCGAGAGGGAAGAGGGTTAGAGGGAGAAGCAGACTCCCCGCTGAGCAGGGAGCCCAATGTGGGACTCGATCCTGGGACTTCAGGATCATGACCTGAGCCGAAGGCAGTCGCTTAACCAACTGAGCCACCCAGGCGCCCAGGGGGATTCTGAACTTCCAAGAACAAGTGGTGAAGGACTCTATCTAGTTGCCCATAAATGTTTGCATTCCAGCAGAATCTTATCTAAGACTTGCTTTCGTTGTTACATCCCATCTGGCTTTTATTGCCAGAGGCTTTTACAAAGGCTTTGGCTGTTTTTAGATAACCAAACCAGCTTAACTTAGTTCACAACAGGAGAAATTTGGAATTCAGTATCAAAAAGCAATCCACTGGGAGAAACGCTGTGATTTCCTCTCCATTCCAATTGACCACCATCCTTTCTTGATTTGAGTGACTTTGGTCAGTGAACTCTAGTCCTCTGTCTCCCATAGATTTAGGTCTTCATTGTGATAATATCTTCATGTAGGAGTAATTGAAGCCAAGAGTTGTTGGACAAACGATTTCATTCATTCCTGACACCTAAAATTCTTAAAGGAATTAATTAATGTGTGGGGCTTCACTCTTACCTTTAATGTAATTTTGAGCTTCATATGAATCATATCAAACTTTTTGTCTGAGAGTCTGAATTCGGAAAAAAACAGATATTTGAACAATTTAAAAACATAGGACCTTTACTATATTTTATTAGCCTGTTAACATTTTCCCATTTAAGTTATAGAAGGTAGGTGTTTGCACGCGTAAAAGTGGAGAAACGGGACTATTCCATTAAGTGAGTTTTCTCTAAAAAAAGCTTTTGAACACTTCTTAAGAAGCTAAATAATCCGTCATGCTTTATCACTGTGAACTTGGAAGTAGGAAAGTGGATCTTGTCCAAAGAGATACACTACATTTTGATTTAGAAGATATTTTGCTTTTGGATGAATACATTGATTGATAACAGGAATCAACTACACTATTAATAGTAGCTCCCCCAAAAGCTCTGTTATACAAATAAATCTCTCACATCTTTCTTAGCTGCTAAAATAGATACTTGCTAGATTTATCTTTCCTTTCATATAATGTGGCCTTGAAATAAGCCAAGAATTTCTCTTCAAATTTGATAAAGCACAGTGAATTCTTACCTGTTTTTAGGAAATGCTGTTCTAAACTATTTGGATCTTCACTCAGTGAGAGAAACTGGAATTTTAGGCCCTTTCTTTTTGTTGATTTGAGATTATGGAATGAAGGCACCACTTTCTGTGTGTCAGAATGCAGTGACAGATGAATGAGAAGTATTCCTTTGAGTGAGTATGACTCAGAAGATTTTGGTGGACAGATGTTTTCCTAAAGCAGTACTAGGCAATGTTAGAAGGCTACTTGCCAGCATCTAATTTCCACAGATCTGTGTCCTCATTTTCTCTACCTCTGTTTTCTCCACTTCATCAAAGCTAACTTCACTGTAAACTCCACCTAGGATTCCATAACCCAGAACTAGGGGCCTAGGATGCCATAATTCAGACCTTACCTGAACCACACACACCTCCGAGCAGGACCAAGTTGTGGTGAATGAGGTGCCAGGCTGGGGCCTCTGAGGAGCCCCTCAGTGCTTGTCTACCCTCTCCTTCCCTCTCAGCTCTGGATTGGCTCTGAGCATGGGAATGGGGCTTTAACTTAGGTTTTCTCTCTTTAGTTCTCATGAATTCGCCTGTCCAGTGCTCTGTCTGGTGCTCACGCCATGTCATAGTCTTCCCTGAAGCCTGGTGAATCTGATGGAGGTCCTGGTACTTTACCCAATCTTCTACTTGGTCTACCTTAGTCAAACTGACTTTGGTCCTGTCATATGAACATATCTCTCTTAGAGCAATGCCGCTGCTTAGATTTTCCAACTCTGCCCACTTAAGTGAATACCTAGCATTTAATGCTGTGAAAGTGGGACTGAAAACCCAGCCATATTCTCCCGGGTGAGTGTTTGTAGCGAAGTGGATATCCCTCTGCACATATGCCTGGTGTCAGCTCACCCTGCCCTCCCACAACAGTTTCCTGTTGCCTTAGTAACCATACTGCCTGTGATGGTTAATTTTATGTGTCAACTTGGAAGGTGTTCTGAGATGAAATTCACATTTAATTAAGTGAACTCTGACTACAGCAGATTGTCCTCTGCAATGCAGGTGGGCCTCATCTAATCACTTGATAGCTTAAATAGAACAAAAAGACTGGCCTCCCCAAGCAAGAGGGAAATCTTCAGCAGACTGTCTTGGGACTCCATCTGCACACTGACTTTTCTGGATCTCTACCTGCTGGCCCTCAGACTGGAGCTATGGCATCAGATCTCCTGGGTCTCAGGCCTGCCAGCCCACACTGCAGATTTGGATTGGCCAACCCTCATAATTGCATGAGCCAATTCCTTGTAATAAATCTCTTTCTGGATATATGCACATCCTATTGATTCTGTTTCTTTGGAGAATCCTGACTAATATAATGTCTTATGTTGTAGTCCCTCAAATCATAACACTATTATAAATGTATACATTTTTATATACCTCTGTACATGTATTTACTGAGGGGAAAAATGAGGCTTTCTGTTGACTTTGGCTCAGAACTCTAATAGGCAGTTTTATTATCTGCAATTACAGGAGAATGTCAGCCCAAAAACCTTCTAACGAAAAGCCTCAAGCCTTTGTAGTTGCTGTTTTTCTGCCTGGAATGAAATGCTCTTCCTCCTGAGAGTTGCAGGGATTATTCCCATATTTTGATTTAGGTCTGTACTCAAATGCCCCTTCTCAACCACAGTCTAAAATAATCCCCTTTATCGCCCTGCATAGCCTTACCTTAACTGATATTTCTTCATAGCACTTATAACCGCTTGGTGTTTGATTTTGCATGTATTTATTTCTTTATTGTCTAGCACCTCACTAGCATGTGAAATCCATGGACTTTGCTTTATTCGCTGCTGTGTCCCTGGTGTCAGGACTGAGACTTGCTCAGACTAGAATTTTGAATAATATTTGTTGAGTGAATGAATAAATGAATGAGTGTTCTATATAATAATAGAATAATTAACACAAAGCTTGTGAATTTATGTACTGCTCAGTTTGAGCAAAATCAGAATCCTATAGCAAGTGTTATATTACTTCAGTGAAAAATGTAATTTCCTGTTGCAAGTATGTTACAGGGTTGAGAGGTCATGATAAAATTACATTATTGGTAAGTTAACAGAAAATGTTATGGGGTAAAGAATTGTGTATGAAAAAGAAAAAAAGTGTGGTTGTGATGACAAGTAATAGAATATGTGTGGACTTAATGTTTAAGACCTTTGTCCCATCTGGCTGATTTCCAACTGTGCTGTTTGTTCATGGGCCCTCTGTGGTCCTTGGAATGTGAATGTTCTCCGGCCTTCTCTAGCTTTTCTTACTGAGAAGGGCAGTTTCAACAGAGCATTTAAATGCTTACGTTAAACAGAGAGAAAAAAGTATTTGTGTATAATTTTTTATTCCCAAGGTAAAATATTGTGGCTAGTGCACATCATGTGTCTATTTTCCAGATATTAAGTGCTAGCCTAAGCAGGTGGTCCATATAAAATAATGGGACAAGACTAATTTATAAAGAGCTCCTTACTCTGGAGTTGCATCTCTCTGGGTTAAAGAATAGCCGTATCTCTATTCAGTTGGCAAATTGAAGCAGTGATGCCCCATGCTAGAGATCCACAGAGTTGAGATATTCCTAAAACACCGTGGCAGTCTTAGCTGGCAGCCTCAGCCCACTGTACCTCATCTGCCGGCAGAGTGCATTTCGGCTACGTAACAATGGAATCAGTGGGCAGGCTGGACTTGCTTCCCATATCTGAGGATGGCTTTGGGGTTCAAAGCCGGATGGGCTGTGGAAAGAGGACAGGCTTTGGAGTCAGCCAAATGTCAGACTGAAGCCCCCAGCCTTGCCTCTCACTGGATCAACTTGGCTAAGTTATTAAATCTCTTTGAACAGTTATTTCTTCATTTGTAACATAGGAAAAATTGTACTTACCTGGTGAGGTTACCAGGAAGGTTCATCTGGCTCACAGTAAACTCTCAAGAGATGATCATTTTTCTCCTCCTCTCTCCCATTTGCAGCTTATTAGGTGTTTTCTTTGTTTAGCTTTTTTTTTTCCTTTGACATGTCTACCTCTCATAGGACACACAGAATTTATAACTTGGGAGGGATCTTACCGGTCATCTAAGCCAATCCCTTCCTCCATCTCCTTTTTCCACTTTACTCTTAAAATGCGCGCGCGCGCACACACACACACACACACACACACACACACAGAGTTTTCTACTTCCTTTCCCATTTCTGGTCATAACCATACATGATGAAGAAAGTTTATGTTATTGGATACTCCCCAATAAAAAACTATAATGGATTCTTTCCAATTGGAAAAGATTTATTCATGATTTTCCCTCTCTTAAACCCTCGTCCTTTCTAGCAATTGCCTAACACAAACCACGGATGAAATGTCGGTGCTAGATCCTGTCTTTTCCCATTGTTTCCCTTTGAACATTTGGAAACATATAAGCCGAGTATAGTTCACACTGCTAAATAGAGCTATGAATTTATTTATTCATGTTTATACTAAAACAAACAAATGCACTTGGAGCTGCAGTATCTCACTCCACTTAACCTAGAAACATAATTTTTTGTTCTTGTGAGATAAGGAGCTCTGTTGTTAATTGAGGTATAATTTACAGACAACAAAATACACTGATCATAATTTTTATGAGGAGATAAGGAATTTTAAGCTCATGACCTAGTTTGTGAAGAGTTTAAGACTACTGATTAAAAGCAAAACAAAACAGAAAAAATGATGGAAAAGATCTAGTTCAGAACTCAAAAACCAGAAGTATAGAATATCAGTACAGGGACACAGAATTTTCCTCAGCCTTCGGCTCCCGATTATCATTGCATGTGGCAGTGCCTCTTGCAGAAGAAATTGGTCTTTGACAAGGCCAAATTGTAAAATTTTTAAATTGTAAAATCTGTAAAATTGTAAGGCTAATTGTAATCCTAATTAGCTTCACCATTGGTAGTATTAACTTGGATTAAAAGTTTTGTGATATTTTAAATAAACCTGGACCTCTGATTTACTCCATTAAAAACACCTGTTTCATTTTCTATGGTAAACAATAAAGGTGTTACACTGCAGATTTTTTTTTTTAAAGATTTTATTTATTTTGAGGGGGGTGCAGAGGGAGAGAGAATCCCAAGCCGGCAATGTGGGGCTATGATCCCATGGCCCTGAGATTTTTTTTTTTTAAGATTTTATTTATTTGTTTGACAGAGAGAGACAAAGTGAGAGAGGGAACACAAGCAGGGGGAGTGGGAGAGGGAGAAGCAGGCTTCCCGCAGAGCAGGGAGCCCGATGCGGGGCTTGATCCCAGGATCCTGGGATCAGGATCTGAGCCGAAGGCAGACGCTTAATGACTGAGCCACCCAGGCACCCTGGCCCTGAGATTTTGACCTGAGCTGAAACTAAGAGTCTGGTGCTTAACCAACTGAGCCACCCAGGTACCCCTACACTGCAGAAAATTCTTAAAGCATTCAACAGTTCTTGAGTTTTGCCATTGTCAGACCCGTAGAGTCTCCACATTTGCTGTTTTAGCATTTGTGATTAAAATTATTTGTGAGGGGCTCAGAGGTCTAAGATACGTGCCAATTTTGAATGGGGTTTATACTCATCTCCATCACATTGCTGTGAAGATCAAACATGACTTACGTGGCCAAATTTAGATTGCCTTGGTACAAGATTCATACATGGGAGTCATTTTACTAGTGAATAACCTATCTGATGGCTCCACTCCTACCCCCCTCGTGTAACTGGAGTTCTGAACATATTTCTCAGGAATGTCAAAGAAGCATTGTGTGATCAGATGGTGTATGATAGGTTTCAGCTGATTAAAAATACTTAGCATTCTCTATTTTAAAATTCTTCAGTAATGAAAATAACAAATGTCTCTGAAACATGTTGATTCCCCCAAGCAAGAAAGTTTTTATGGTCCTCAAAGAACAAATAGTAATGAAGAGCAGTGAATACAACTGAAGAATTTCAAATGGCAAACACTGTATCATGATGAAAATATCCCCTCGAGGGTTAATTCTATCAGACAGTTATGAGCCACCCTCATAACCATGGAAGGTGCTGGCAGTACCCAGGAGAGGGCAATCTAAGCTGGACAATGGGGATGGGGTTGTTGTGGAGTAGTTAAGGAAGGTTTCTTGAAGAAGAGAAACTGAATCTTACAGGATGCCTAGGAGTTCTGGAATGCCCAACTATCTTTCTACTGCATAAGCAAACACACTGATAGAAAACAACTGTACATTTAGATCTGGGTCTCCTGACTTTCACTGTCCATGGTTTCAGTTACCTGGAGTCAGTTGTGGCTCATCCACAGGTGGGCATGCCATCATCTCTTCATCATCATCAGAAGAAGAAGAAGAAGAAGGGTGTACGTAGTACAGTTAGATGTTGTGAGAGAGACTGCCTGCACATAACTTTTTTACAATATATTGTGATCATCGTTCTAATTTATTCTTATTTATTATTGTTAATTTCTTCTGTGACTAATTTATAAATTCAACTTTATCCGTAGGTATATATGTATAGGAAGAAAATGTCGTATGTATAGGGTTTGATACTATGTGAGGTTTCAGGCATCCACTGGGGGTCCTGGAACATGTCCCCCACAGATAAGGGGGAACCACTGTAATTGCAAGTACAGAGGAAAGTAGCAGTGTCTTTAGTCCAGGAAGAGAGGCAGAAAGAAGAGGACACTCCAAAAGGGGGATGCTGAGACCCCCGAACTGCAGCCTTGGCTGTTTATTAGGGTTTGCCTCCTATCTGCTGGACAGCCCTTTTCTGGACAGCTGTGTCTAATACTTGTCAGTGGGAAAGATTTTGAATTTTCAGATATGTGGCCTTTGACGTGAATCTGGCAGGGAGTCTAGATAGAGAGATGCAGCCATGCCCGTTGTCAGCTTGGCAAATGTCTTAACCTGGGGCAGAGGGGAGAGCTTGACTGTCATCAGCTTCCCCGAAGATTGATAAATTGGATGCAGACAGCAAGAGCCTAGGGCTGCGAACTAGATCTTTAGGCTTGAAATATAACTGCTATATGTAGAACTCTGAAAAACACCCACACACCCCAAACACATGAAGATCCTGTTTAGAGTTGGAGCATGTTATATTAGAAATGATAATAATAGTTAATATCATGAGGCCTATTTTCTGCCTCCTTGGGAAGGCAACAGCCTGCAGTGGATGGACTCTGTGTTGTGTGGGCAGGGTAGGGGTGCTGCTTCCTCTCACGCACATGCACCCCACACTGTTGGCCACAATACCTGTGCCTGGGTAGAGTGTGTAGTGTGGGTGTTTATGTGGATTTGTGTGTGCCTGTCTCTGTCTTTGGGTAGGAGCATGTGGGTGTGTGTATCTGTGTGCATCTGTATACAAGTACTTGTGTAGGTGTCTGTGTGTGTATCCATCTGTGTCTGTCTTGTCTGTGTGTGTGTGTGTGTGTGTGTGTGTGTGTAGGGGTGTATTTTTGTGTCTCTTTGTGTACATGTGTGGGCGTATGCATGTATTGGTGTCTCTAGCTCCGTCTGCATGTATGGATAGGTGTTGTGTGCATCTGTGTGTGTTTGTTTCACCATCTACATCTGTCTTGTCTGTGTATACATGTGAAGGATTGTGTGAACATATCTGTATGTTATTGTGTTCATGAGTGGACATATGTATACATCTGTGTGTCTGACTGCCTGTACGTGGGTGTGCCTGTGTGTGTACGTTTCCCCGCTGTGTCCTGTGCGCTGGAAGCCGAGCTTCCAAGTTACACGTAAGCCCCAGGCTGGATTTCCTCTGTGGTTACTGAGAGCACTAAGAAAGGCCACTAAGAAAGAAAAGCTGCTTGGCCATATGTGTGACTGTGCTGATGGCAGCTAAGCAGCAATCTGGGCTTTACACTCAGTCACCTTGGAGACTCCTAACAGGAGTGTTGAGAGAAGATATTTACCTCTTTCCAGCTCAGGAAGGCCTGCCCAAGCCAAAAAATTAAATTCAAGCTCAGTCATGTCTGCTGCAGGGAATCTATTAATATCCCACCAATTGTTTTCACAGGTTTGCTATGAGATAGGCTAGGCTGCAGTATCACCTTTTTTTTACTTACGTGTGTCAGCTTAAAGTATACAAAAGTCTGGGGGCCCTTGGGTGGCTCAGTGGATTGAGTGACTCTTGATTTCCACTCAGGTCATGACCTCAAGGTCCTGAGATTGAGCCCCACGTCCATCCATCCATCTGGCTCCAAGCTCAGCGGGAAGTCTGCTTGAGATTCTCCCTGTCCTCTGCCCCTCCCCCCCCTACTCACACCCACTGTCTCTCTCTCTCTCAAAATAAATAAATAAAATCTTTTAAAAAAAAGTATAGAAATGTCTAAAGTCACATCGTTATTTATAGGGAGGAATACTGTGTGTGATCAGTGGCTGTATCATTACCTGTTTTAATTCTCATGTTTCTCTGTTCCTTGTGTGATCAGGAATATGTACCTTCCCATTGGCCTCATTTCTCAGAAACAAATGCACTGTGTTTACTCTGGAAAATGCTACAAATGCCTTCTTTCTGATTCCTCGGGTTCTGTTTGAGTTTTATCTGAATTTATTTGGCTGAAATCAGCTATAATTTTTAAAAACAGTTTTGTCAAATAAACTACAAGAATGTTTAGCCAGTTTTTGATCCCCAGTTTCAAAACTGGGCTCCTCTCCCAGTCTTTCTTGTGCTGGGAAATTCAGACCTATCTCAGTGACATATATTTGCCTAATTTTCCAACTTACTACTTGGCAGATGCATGTGCAATTTAACAAAATATCATCTTAGATATTTTATTTTGTTTTAAAGATTTATTTATTTATTTATTTATTTGAGCAAGAGAGAGTGGGGGCGGGGTAGAGGCAAAGGCAGAGGGAGAGAATCTGAAGCAGACTCCCCGCTGAGTGTGGAAGCTGGATGCGGGACTCGATCTCATGTACCTGAGATCATGACCTGAGCAGAAATCAAGAGTTTGATGTTCACTGACTGAGCCTCCCAGGCACCCTTCATCTTGGATATTTTAAATCCAACTTGGCTGACTGTGGAGGAGGGAGAGAATGTCGTGTCATGAACAGTGGGTGTTTGAAGTCAAAGAAGCATTGGTGAATATTACTGTTTTAAAAATGAACCCCAATGGAGTGTGGGTATTTTGTCTTTAGCTGAAAATTTAAAAAATGAAAAAAAGCTCAGATCCACTCCTTGCCTCTTCAGGCCAGTGCCCTGGAGGAAGTAGAGAGTGGTCCTTCCAGTGCTCACAGCTCAAGCTATGAGATCTCCATCTTACTCGCCCCATGATGGCCTTGCAACTCGGGGTAACATAACTCGGGCAACGGGGACTTTCAGAGCTAGAGAATCTCTGCAACCACTCAGGCCCCACTGAGCGCTGAGCCTCAAGAGGTACCTAAAGGCAGGAAAAGTCACAACCTGACTCTAGGCCTGCTGACTCCTGATCTAGGCACTGTTGTCCTGTGCACGTGGGACTCTGCAGGAGCTTCGCAGTGACTGGTAGGTGAGGGTTGACTCCACCGCAGGGCATGGGAGAACCTCGCTTCCCATCTCCGGCCCACATGTCTAGTCTGACAGACTTACCGCCGTTCCTCCTTGCCACTTTACGCTCAGGAAGTTCAAATGGCTCGTAAATACACGATGGCTTTTTATATCTTCCTGCCTTTGTACTTGCCATACCTTCTGCCTAGAATGCTCTCAGCTGCTAGTGTAATTTGAGAGGGGCCAAGAAAACGCTTACGTGGGCACCCAAAACATCACCATTCATTCCCTTTATACTCAGCTTCGCTTCCATGGGTGCTCCCCACATCTCACACACACACACACACACACACACACACACACAACTGCCCCCGTAATTCAACTCATTTCTGTGAAGACAATGACTTCAAGTTGCGTTGGTAGCAGAACGTGTTGGAGTTTTCCAGCTGGGGAGGACGAGGGGCCTGGGCAGCAGGGAGGCTGAACGGGGCGGATGGCAAAGAAGAGCAGCTGCTGAAGGCAGTCTTGTCTGATCAGAGTTTGACTGAGGCCCAGCCCACTGATGACACCCTGCAACTCTCACAAGCTCCTGGGTGGCAGGGGCGTGTCAGAAGTACAACATGAATGTTTAGGTGTGCTAGGTTCTCACTGTGGGGGTTTCTCTGTTAAATTCTGCACTTTGATAAAATACTTGCACTGGTCTAGTGATTCATTTCTTCAATGAGAATCGTGGTTAAGAACCAATCCGATAGAATTAAACGAAATTTCATTTGTACTTCATGATTGTGCCTCTCAAAAACTGTATGTTCTGGGGGAAAAAACAACACCCTAGATGTTCTGATTATCTATTGCTGAGTAGCAGACCACTAAAGTAGTGGCTTACGCTCACATTTATGTTGCTCGTGAGTCTGCAATTTGGGCTGCTCTCAGGCGGGCTAGCTCCTCTCTGCTCCACTTGGAGCTCCAGCTGGAGCTGTCACCGGGACTACCCACGGTGGCCGCTTCCCTTGCCTGTGCTTCCTCACAGCATTGTGGCTGGTTCCAAGATAAGTGTCCTGAGAAAAGGAGCCAGGAGAAAGCCCTATCTTCCTTTATGACCTAGCCTAAGAAATTACGCAGGACCACTTCAGCCACATTCCATTCATCCCCACAGCCACAGAGCCTGCTCAAATTTAAGAAGGAACATGTGGGCCCAGAAATATTGCTTTGGCCATTTTTAGAAAATACAATCTGCTACACTGGAGCATAAAGAAATTTTAATTGACTTGTTATTGCTGGTTTTCCCAGTCATTCTGGCCAACGAACTCTTCTTCAGTGTGTGGTGGCCAAGAAAACCTTTTACATGACTAAGTAATTATTGTATTTCGTTTCTTTTTTAATGAGACCTTTCCTCCATCACCAACATCTCTTTGCCCAGAGAGAAAAACTTTCATGCATATAACAATTAGGTCCATGTGGACCGAAGGTTTTTATTACAACAACTTTAAAAACAATCTCACAAACTGCTGTACAAGATAAAATTCTGGCCCATCTACTTTAGTATTTAATGCTTTGAAATGTACAATTGAAAGATTTACAGGAAAACTGAAGTATTGATTTGAGTACATACAGGTTCTTGGCAACAGTTGAGCACAAAGTCTTTGACCAAACATCTATGTTTTCTGGAATGTAATTAAAACAGTTGTCTAGAAATGTTTTAATTTGCATGACATCATTAATTGTGCTCAGTTAAGTAGTTTAGTTGTAATTAAACTTGTCCTTTTTGAAAAATTAAAGATAAGGAAAATCATATAAGAATTTGGCCTTGAGAAAAATAATATAAGGTTTAAAAATTGTAATAGTTTTACAATATTTGTGATTACATAGTGCCACTTAGTTTTTGGATATTTGAACTGTTTGTTCTGAAGCTTGTCTTTTGTCTCATTCAACCTGCATGATTCTGAGGCCACGTTTCTTTCTGGAGGCCTGGAAAAATCCCTGAATCAGGAGATAGAGTCTTGGTTCTGCCACTATCAGTAGTATGACCTTAAGCAAAACACAGAACCTGGTGGTACCTCATTTGTAGAATGAAGGCATTTGACTAAACAACCTCTAAAATGGTTTACTTTATGAATCATATATAAGAATACCATTTGCTGAAAGGGAGTATAACAAAACAAAATAATATGAAGAGATAATTTTGTCTGATGTTGGGCTAGTAATTAGAAATAATCAAAACCATATATATTACTTAGAAATGCACTTCAAAAATCTTTTATTTCCCAGCAACCAATTATTCAGGCCCTCTTGAGACATTTCAGGGTCTTGTTTGGATTTGACTAAGGGAGTAGTCAGCCCTTAGCTTGTTTTATATGACTTCATTACAAATTGAGAAGCAGATGGTTACTTAATAGATACTATTTGATAAGGGCAAAAATAGGACAAGTCTCTTTGCATTTTAAATAGATCTTAAAATAACAGTCTTAATGAAGCCTTGCCAATAATTTGGGCTGTATCCATAATACAGACAGGCAAAAGGAGGCAGGGACCTTTGTTGTAGGACAGTTACTAATGCTAAAGTCTATTCTTTGGGAGTTTTGATTATTATGATTGATTAAATCTGGATCTCATTAAGTATGTATAACCATTTTGAACACCTTTTAAGTCAACCAATATTTATAGACCACCTACTTCAAATGAGGTGCTTAGAATCTTGACAACAAGTGTAAATGGCATTCTTGGGGTCCTCAATGAATGCAGTGCTTGTCGGAGTCTCAGTGCTTACCCTGAACACTCAGTAAGCTATAATATCCCTTAAAATGATATTATATTCATTCTATTTTGTATTAATCAAAACAGTCTTTTTTTAAAATTTTATTTTATTATGTTATGTTAATCACCATACATTACATCATTAGTTTTTGATGTAGTGTTCCATGATTCATTGTTTGATATAACACCCAGTGCTCCATTCAATACTCAAAACATTCTTTTGATATGAACAAAAAACAATAACAAACTACTGTTGATATACCCTTTTAGCATGTCAGATACAATGCTATGCACTTTATATTCATTGCCTAATACAAAACCCATTTGAAGGGGTCTTTTTCAGCATGACTTCTACAGGCAGAGGTTTGGGATTCAAATTCCAGCTTACCCAGTAGTTGGGATGACCTCAAGTCTCATTGCATTGACCTTTGGAGATTACATGAGGATTTACATAATCTTGCAAAATACTTAATATAGTGTCTGGAACAGTAAATGTTCAATAAGTGTTAACTCTTTAGAATTGTTATTGTCACCATCAACTCTATCAGGTAGGTAATGTAGAAAATTTTTGTGTGGCTTTGAAGAGTAAAGTAACTTGCCTAGTCACACAGCTTTTAAGCAGCAGGGCTGGAAAGCTAATTGTTGTTTAATGCCAAATTTCTTAACTTCTAAACTATAATTCTGCCTAATAGTTAAAAATGCTGAAATTTAGTAAAATATTTCAGTTCTTTCAATTCCGTTAAGTGATCAACATTTGATACTTCCAGGAATCCTGTGATCAAAATCCCAAGTTGTCTGGTTTTGTGTGGCAAAGATTTGTAAGTCAACAAATTCAATTTCTCATCTAGAGTTTCTGGACTTGGGAAAATAGTTTATGGTAGGGGGAAGCAGAAAAAAGATTGTGGGTGCCCCTTTTGAATAAGCAGGAGTCTTTGTGGCTTGAATTATTCTTTCTAAAACTTTTGATCTGTTCTTCTTATCCCAAGAGAAACTTATACATTTATGTTTCTTTTTTGTCTTTTATAAAACCCACATCAGAATGGGTAAAGTGTCTAAAATTTCTTAGGATTAATGAAGCAGAAATAGTTGATGAAAGCTCTCAAAATAAAGTCAGAGAATGTGATCAGATATTCATTCACATGCCAGATTAAGTGTGATTTATTTGCTTTAGTGCCAAAGAGCAAATTCCTAAGCTACTTTAGGAAAACATGAATGAGAGTGGAAAAATACCCTGGAATGGGAAAAGCTGAATTCTAAGCAGAAGCTTGAGGTCAGAGGGTCGGAGTAAGATTGCCCACAGGATGCCTGGTGCCATCCAGAGTGTTGAGTTAGTATAAGTCCCGCTGTGTAAGGCACCCTTGGCGGGGACTGGACAAGACTGAGCCTGCTGATATAACTCAAGGAGCTCCAGATGTAAAGGGAACCAGGCCACAGGGATGGTAGAGAGCCCAGATGCCTTTAGCTTGATGCTCTGTTTGACATCTCACAGTGCCATTCATGAAAGGGACAGGAAAAGCAAGGTAGGCTTGTCAGGAAGCCATGCCACTGAGAACACCAGTGAAATAACTCAACATGCATTTTTCCTAGTTCTGATGTCCTCTGCATCATCCTCCGTATCAGTGCACGACTGTGTGTATGTGTATGGCTAAATTGTACAACTAATCCAGTCGTTACTTCCTGGTCCTCACTCCATTTGCTATGCATTCCTTTTAGTTTAGTCTTCATGTTTGAAATTATTTTTAGTTTTATTTCTGTTTTCAAGTTCATCATATTCCTCAATGCTTCCCTCTGCTTTCTCCTGCATAGACGCTGATGAGCCATAACTCTCAAGGCTACGTATATTTAGAACCAGATCAGACAGTGTTATAATTTTGCTTCAACTGTTAAACGTAATTTAGAAGGCTCAAGAGGAAAAGGAAAGTCTATTTATTCACCCATATTTTTGCTTACTGTGTTCTTTTTTTCTTCTTGATGTGCCAGATTTCTTTCTTCTATCATTTCCTTTTTGCTTAGGGAACTTCCTTAGTCATTCTTTTAGGGTAGGTCTGCTGGTGACACATTGTCTTCATTCTTCATCTGAGAATGGCTTGATTTCCCCTTTCTTCCTATTCCCACTGGATGTAGAGTTCTGGGTTGACGCTCTTTCTTTAAGCATTTTTCAGTGGCAAAATATTTTACCA
Source organism: Callorhinus ursinus (assembly GCF_003265705.2). Lineage (NCBI taxonomy): Eukaryota > Metazoa > Chordata > Mammalia > Carnivora > Otariidae > Callorhinus > Callorhinus ursinus. Next base: position 5,008,013 of record NW_027397089.1, read on the forward strand.
CTTCCCTCTGGCCTCTGTGGATTCTGATGGGAAATCCACTGGCATTTGAATTGTTTTTCCCTGATAGGTAGTGCATGCTTTTTCTCTGGCCGCTTTCAAGATTTTTTCTTGGCCTTTAGTTTCCTGAAGTTTATGATGTGACTTGGTATGGATATTTTTAATTATCCTGTTTGGCATTTGCTTAGCATTTGAATCTGTAAGCTTATGTCTTTTGCCAAATTTGGCAAATTTTTAGCTATCATTTCTTCTAGTACTTTATTTCAGCCGTGTCCTCTCTCCTCTCCTTTGGGGACTCCAATGACTTGACTGTTTGATATTTCGGTATAGTCCAGATTGCTGAGGATCTATTTGTTGATCTTTTTTTTCCCAGTCTATTTTCTCTCTGTGGTTCAAATTTGATAACACATTGTTCTATCTTCCAGCTCATTGACTCTTTCCTCCGACCCCTTTGTTCTGCTATTGAGCCCATTCAATGAGTTTTTAGTTTCAGTTATTAGAGTTTTCAGTTCTAAAATTTCCACTTGGCTCTTTTTTTTTTTTAAGATTTTATTTATTTATTTGACAGAGAGAGACACAGCGAGAGAGGGAACACAAACAGGGGGAGTGGGAGAGGGAGAAGCAGGCTTCTGCTTGCTGAGCGGGGAGCCCGATGCGGGACTTGATCCCAGGACTCTGGGATCATGACCTGAGCTGAAGGCAGACGCTTAATGACTGAGCCACCCAGGCACCCTCCACTTGGTTCTTCTTTGTATCTTTTTATTTCCTTGCTGGAACTTTCTAGTTCTTTGCTGAGACTTCCTATTTTTTCATTAGTTTTGATCATGTCCATAATTGCTTGTTAAAGCATTTTAATGATGGCTGCTTTAAAATCTTTGTCAGATATTTCTAACATCTCTGTTTTCTCAGTGTTGGCTTCTGTTGACTATTGTTTATCCCTCATTTTGGGATCTTCCTGGTTCTTGGTGTGATGTATGGTTTTTGACTGAAATATAGATATTTGGGGTACTTTGTTGTGAGATTCTAGATCTTATTTAAACCTTCAGATTTAGCTGTCTGTCTTTGACACCTCTCTGGCCAGGTAAGTAGGGTCTCACCTTTGTTACTGCCCGGTGGGATTCCAGTTTCACCTGTTGGCTCCTGTTGACACCAGGTGGTGGTAGTGGGAGGGAGGGTCCCCTTGTTACTTCTGGGTAGGGGTGAGACTTGCTCCTAGGAAGGACACTTCCTCTGACACTTTCCTGGCAGAGGGGTAGGAGTGCCTATATACTGCTCCCCTGTGACCTCCACTCACACCGAGTAGGTGGGGGCTGCCTCATTACCAGTGTGTGGTGGTGAAAGTCCTGACTCTCTAGGAGGCCTCTCCTGACACCCCCTAGGGGTGAGAAGGAGGGATGCCTCATAACCGCTCGGTGGGTGTAGAAGTCCAGGCTCCCATGTGGTTTCCACTGACCCTGGAAGTCAGGGAGATGCAGGGTTTGTCACTGCCCAATGGGGATGAAAGTACCAGCTCCCTACTTGGCCTTATCTGCTACTATGGCAACAGGGGTGGGGGAGAATTGAGGCACTTTGTTACAGTCCTGTGGTGGTGGAAGTCTGGCTCCCCTCTTGGCATTTGCTGGCATGGTGAAAATGGGGCCACTGTGTTTTCTGCGGTGTCTGGCTAGAGTACAGCAGTTTTTGTCTAAAAGTTTCCTGTCTTTCTAGGCTGCCCCTTTCCTGATCTTGGCTAGAGAGAGCAGGCTTCCTTGAGGCTTTTTATCTGCACGTGTTGGCATCCAAGTGGCTGGCTCCTCCAGTTCCAAATGTGGGATACGTAAGGCAAAGAGAAGAGCCACTGTGTCACTCGTTGGGTCCTGAAGTCCCTATAGCCAGTCTGCCGCCTTTTCACCACCTTTCAGAATCTTCATGGATTTATTTTACTTGTCATGTCCTAGGCTTTTAGTTGTACTTAGCAGGCGGAATGGGGAAAAGTATGGATAGTCCATTTTTCCAGAAGTGGAAGTCAACTGCCTACATTTTACATGAAATTACTTCTAAGATCCATCACTGTCCTTACAGTTGTTCAATTATCTGTTCACTCCCCCATTCACGGAGGAGAGCTGACTGAGAGTTGGCCACTTAGCACTTCTCAGTGCATGGAAGCCTAGTGCTGGGGGGCAGTGGATTGGCCTCTTTCTCCCCGAGCACAGCTTCCTGTTGTCTCCAGTTCTGTTGTCTCCTGCCACACTGATTCTCAGCCATGCTTCTCCAGACTCAGCTGGAACCAACAGGATTATAATAAGGCAAGGAAAGTAAATATGAAATATTTATTTAGAGTTATATGACTAAGCTTGTGAATAATGCATAAAAGAATTTTCCAGGGAAGAAAGTTCTAAGGGCACTTCTTTGGTAACCATTTAAAAAAAGTTTTATTGGGAAATAATCTCCAACTTGCTAAAAGTGGCAAAAATAGAATAGTAAAAGGAAAACCCATATATCCTTTACCCAGATTTACCTGTTTCTAACACTTAACACTTCACTATATTTTCTTTATCATTTGTACACTCTCTCCTTGACACACACACACGCACACACACACAGACACACACACTAATTTAACATGCAGTCTGCACTCCAATTTTGTCAATTGACTCAATGTCCTTTATAGAGGTTCCCCTCCAGGACAGGACTCAGTATAGCATCAAGTATCACAAACATCTGTAGAGCCTCCTTAGTCTCTTTTAAATGGGAACAGCTCCTAACTGATTTTTTAAAAACAATAAAATGGTAAAACTGTATCTGTCTCATATCATTAATGTTATTTATAGATACACTTAGCAGATTGTGAACTTATTAACATGGAAAAAGGAGAATTTCAGTACTCTGTCGTAGTAAAAAGGATCTTTTAGCAGCATGTAATTAAATCAAAAAATGAAGCCACAGCAAAACCATAAAAACTATAAAATGCTTGACCCAAAATTAGAAAGTTGTTTATGTAAGTTAGAATGGAAAACATTGTTCTTTTATCACCTAAAAGCTTCGAGGGGTGATTAATGAAAGTGCATTTGTACACTTTACACAGAAACTAATGCTTGCAAAGTTCCAAAATGACAGGTTTTAAAGCTCAGCTAGAAAATATGCTTTATTCTAACTCGAACAGTCAAATATTGCTAATGTGCCTGTCCCAATAAGTCCTCTCTGGACATACACCATAAAAGTATAAATGAGAGAAGCACAATATCTTGACTTATTTTAAATGCTGAATTCTGAACAGCCTGTCAATATAGTCAGGTTCAAAATCAGAGGTACCATTAGCCTGCAAATGAATGGTTACCTTTAGATGCTAGGGATAAGCTCTATTCCATGAGACTGCAGTTGTGTTTCTCAAACATGCTTTGAAGATGCATCTGAAATGCATATTCTTAGCATGCAGCAAAACCAAACATTTGGCAACTTGAGTTTACCTTTTGGTTCTTGCATGTCAGGGGCTTGTCCCAGCTGCTCCTCTGTGCTCAGTGTTGAGATCTCTAGTCAGAGCAGAGAGTTTTCCTCACAGCCAGGACCAGCTGAACTCTGGTTTCATCTCCTTGGAGGCCAGAAAAACACATTGTTCTTATTCATTTGAATTTCCATTTTCAAAAAGAGGCCTTGCCCTGCTCCTAGAGATGGAGAGAGAGTACTTCTCTCAGTACCTTGGACTGATGAGGTCTGGATTAGACCAGACACTGAAAGATCTTTCCTACTGAAGAAGCATGTTAATCTCTGTACTATTTGTATTAGAATTTTAAGCAATGTGACACCTGTCAAGATATTTTCAAACCCGAGTAGAGATTATTTTAGATGAGTTATGGCTTCTTTAAACCATATCTCATTTCAGTGGTTTTGAAAAAAAAAATCATCTCAGTTTTAGTTTATATAGATGTCTTGGGTTATTGCACCGTGTTAGGGGCAGGCTCTGGAGGCCAGGCTGTCCTGATTGCATTCCTCACCAGTGAGCAGGGAACTGAACCCTGCAAGCTTCAGGTTTCTCATTTGTAAGAGGATGATAATAGTAGTGACTTCATGGGACTTTAGGAGCAGTAAAACTTTAAATTAGATGATATATTTAAAACCAGTATACTTTAGACCCAGGCACAAGATTCTCTTCTCGTGCCTTGGACTTCAGAGGATTCTACTCTGGCTCTTCAATAGCAGTATTCTTTCCTACAAAATGGAGAATCTGGAGTGAGTGGAGGGGTGGCAAGAAAGTGCTCTCCCATTTCCCTGTCTCTCAGGGAATGCTACTCCTTCTAGAACAAGTTCTGGGCACTAGAAGCTCCAGATCCCTGCCCAGTTGTCCCCAAGTACACTTGCAGGGCCTTTGCAGGCTTCTTTTCCGCTTCTGTCCTCCTGAAGGCGAACCCCCCCCCCCCCCCCCCCCACCGCCTTCCCCAGCTTGTATGAGCATCTTCCCTCCTGAGCTAGGGAGTGGCAGTTAGTAGGGCTATGGGAAGAGCTTTGCAGTCTTGCTGTCCACACATGCACACCTGTGGCCCCTTGCAGTCACCCAGATTGAGTAAGAAGAAAAGGGGTGAGCTGGGGCTGCCTTTTCCTGGGCTTCCATCATCCTACACAGAATGTCGGTGGGATTCCAGTTTCACCTGGAATGCTAAATTCACCTGAGCATGCTAAATTCTGTCTCATGGCCTCCCAGGTTGTTAGGAAGGAGTATTTGTCAAATAGGAGACTAGATGCATTTTATGTGTTTAACTCTATTTGTACTCTTGCCCCAGACTCCACCAATGTTGGGAGTGAGAGTGTGTTTAGGCACTGACTGGCATATGGTAAAAACTCAACAAACACTAGTCACCATCATTGACATTATTGTTGTCATCATTATCTTCTGCCACTTGTGGCATGTGGCCATTTCCCTGAAATGGGTGGGAAACCAGCTCTTCCTCTCACCCCTGCACGGTCAGCTCCAAGCTCTATTTCTTACAACAGGCAGTAAATGATTATAACGATGTCATGGATGGTCTTTGGGAAGGCTGTGGGGGAAGCAGTGTGATATGGGCTGGAATGGATGGACCATCTGAGGTGACTACCCCAGCCCTTTACTGTGGGCTCTGTCCAGGATCTGTCATTCTGCAGGCTCCCATTCAGCACGGTTCTCAGACTCTGATGGCCTCATTCCCTCAGGCTATCCAGTATCAAAGTCATTTGATAAACACCGGTGCGCTGACATGTGGTACTTCAGCTTCCTTTTAGCCTCTGCTTAATTTTTTCTTCATTCTTTTAAATGTTGGTGCTTTTATAAGAAACTTTAGAATGGTTCTGTCCTGTAGTAGGCTCTTGCCTTGGGGACACGATCTTTGGCAGACAATAGTTTATTTCAAAGATTAAGGATTGGGGCTCAAACCCTCCTCAGATGATGCCAGTGGCCCAAAAGTATCTTGTTGATTTTGCACCTAGGATGGTTCTGTAGTAGAAGCAATCTTACAGAAAGAGTACCTTAGCATAGACCTTTGTGTTAGGAAAAATACAAATTTTGGTCAAGTTCCAGTCTTTTCAAATAAGCCTCTTTGGACAAAAGAGATCCCACCATCTGGTGCATTTTTCAGGAGAAACAGATAGAGTCCTCTTAGCTTTGTGAGTGGTGTGCCTCCATTGGCAAGAACCACAAGGACCATAAGAACACAGCACTTGGGTTTCATCAAGTTGAGTGGTGTTAATGACAGAGATCATTTACAGGGGGTACTTATTGTATGCCTGCATTGTATTCAATGGTTTGTACATATTGTGTAATCAATGAGAAATTAATATGCCCAAATTAACAGAACTAACAAAATAAGAAGCCAAGATTTGAACCCACATTTACTTTTTTAAAAAAGTTAAGAGATAGTAATTTTCACCACTTTTTTGTTTGGGAAGGAGGGCATTTTCCAACCGAATCTATGCCCAATGTAAACAAGAAGAGGTGCTTATAATTATAGTTTCAAGGAACTTTAAATTTGATTAGCCAGAACAGTGTGATCCTGGGGGATGGTCACAGTGGATGAAGGGAAATGGGAGATAAAGGCTTCCAATTGTGGAATGAGTAAGTCATGGGGATGAAAGGTACATACAGCATAGGGAATATAGTCAACAGTATTGTAATAGTGTTGTTTGGTGACAAATGGTTGCTAACACTGTGGCGAATATAGCATAATGTATAGACTTGTGGAATCACTATATTGTACACCTGAAACTAATGTAACACTGTGTGTCAACTCTTCTGCAGTTTTAAAAAAGGGCAATATCATCTCCTGGAAACAGTGATGACTGCCATCCCCAGCCAGGGACGGTCATACTTTATACTACCTTATATTTGTTTGTGGTAAAATAACACCGCAACGATACAGTTTGATAAACTTTTCTCCAGTCTTCACAATACCAGATAAACATGATATAAAACATTCTCAGTTCTTTCCTCTATTTTATCACGTATTCTTCCCTCCTGGCTGCCCTTTTCACCATATACCTCTCCCTCTCTCATCTAATCAAGAGCAGTTCCAAGCGGTGGCCTTCCAAGCAGCTCTCAAAATTATCAACTTAAAAAAAATTATTTATTTATGTATTTATTTATTTATTTTAGAGAGAGAGAGAGTGTGCTTGAGTAGGGGGAGAGGCAGAGAGAGGAGGAGAGGGAGACAATCCTCAAGCAGACTCCCTGCTGATTGCGGGGCCCCATAGCAGGCCTCGACTCCAGGACCCTGAGATCATGACCTGAGCCGAAATCAAAAGTTGGACATTTAACTGATTGAGCCACCCAGGTGCCCTAAATGATCTATTTTTATGTTTCCCCACTGTCACTACCTCAGTCCAGGCCAGGGAACAGATTGGAAAACCAAACTCTTTGGGTTGGAATTCCAGCTTTGCTGTTTACCAACTGTGTGGACCTCAGTCCCATAACTCTACCTCTCTGTGTTCAGTTTTCAATCTGTAATTTGGGGATGATAGTACATAGTTCACAGGATTATAAAGATTAAAAATATACATAATACACAAAAAGTACTTAGAAAAATGGTATAAGGTGCTACTGTCCTTAGACAGTTCTAAAAGATCTAAGAACTACAGTCCTGTTAAATTAACAACATATTCATAGTCATTTTCATTTTCAACTTATTTTACCAGGAAAATTATCCAAGATTTACAAGTGGTCAAAAAATAGTTTGCTGGCTACCCTTTTAGTGGAGCATTGGTATCTTGTCCAGTGGAACCTCCAGGGATGATCTGATTCTATAGCTGTGGACATCTTTGATAGTCTTTGCTTTGATTAGATTATTTTACAATAGTGCATGCATAGAAGTTGTAGAAAACTCAAAGCAAGTGATCTTTGTCATAAAAAAAAGGAAAGAAATTTTGTCTTATAGATATACAATTGACTTCTACAGTGTGGAAAGAACCTCAAAAATGATGTTTTTCTGCCCTATATGATATCAACCACTTTTGCATCTGTAAGCAAATAGATTTCATAATTCCTGATTGTATGGGTTTGTACGTGTGTGTTCATTAAATTCTACTTTGAAATAATTTTAACATCTTACTGGTATCTTCCTTAATTATTGAGTTAAATAAAAACTTTGACATATGTAAAGCTCCCAAACAATATAACTAAGCCAAAATAGAGTCCCTGATTAAAAATTTAAAAACAATCCTTCTCTCATCATTTTTAAAAACCCAAGGAAGGGCACCAAAATTAGCCTAATGCAACATTGAGAACTAATAAATTTGTTGCCAGCATTTTCTTCTCTCTTTCTGTTTTCTACCTTTTTCCATACTCCTCCTCACTATCACAGCAGGTGCCAGTATCCCATGGTGGTGGAGATACCCCATCCCCTACACTGACCAGCCTCACATCTATTCCGGCTTCACCCAATGCCCCTCCTTGATCCTCACCTCAAAAGCAGTTTGTGTCCTGAATCCTCCCTCATCACCTTCCTCAACCTATCCCATAAGATAAGGCTAATTGGTTCTGAGCCTCAGTTCCTCAGATCATTAATAGCTGATAACAGGTAATAGGAAAGAATCATTCATTCATTGAGCAAAGATTATTTGTTGAGCTCCTACTAAGTGCCAGGCATTCTGCTAGGTGCTAGAAATAGAAGAGTGAAGACAAGATAGTTCATGTCTCCAAGGAGCTTTCAAGTCTGTTGAGGGAGACAGACAATCCAGAGAGTCGGATACAGGGTGTAGGGACTTTGACATAAGGACAGGAAGCTATGGGAGTGACGGGAGGTGACATTGAAGACGGGAAGACAAGGAGAGGGATGTGAGGAGGGCATCCTGGGGAGTATGAATTCTATGGCTCGATCCCCGGGAAAAGGCCAACAGGATCCTTCAAATTAAAGTAGCTCTAAATGGCCAACAGAACTCCCTCATATTGCCTTCAAAAGATTAAGGTCCCTAGGCAGATATCCTCAGCATGAATGAGCAGAGAAAAAACCTTTTGCCTCCTATTTTTGTTTCCCCTCTTGGTGTCCTTTGTGATGAAAAATTCCACAGGAAACAAGACAAAATGGAACACCTGGCTCTGTGTGACTTGAGAAAGGCCTGGAGAAGAGGGGTTCCTTCACTTGGGGAGAGCTTCATATCCTCCTTCCGCTAGTAACAACCTTTGGTGGCATTTGGATGGTTGTACCTCCCATACTTGATGAGAGACTATTATGTTCCTCCTAGTAGTTAAGTGGGTGGCCTTTGAAGTGCATCATACAGAAGTTCAAGTTCTGGTCTCTCATTTGCTGGATGGTGACCTTGAATAAGGCATTAAACCACTCTGAGAGAAACCTCCCTTTCTTCACCTGTCTTTATACAAGTGCTTGGCACAGTGCCTGGCACATGGGAAGTAATAATAAAAGGAGGCAATATTCAACCTTTCAAGCAAAATTTGTCAACAGTTGACAAAAATACAATCTGCTGTTGCTTGCAAAATTTTGTCCAAACAAGCATGCCGAACCATTTTTATATTTGCTAGTTTGGAAATATGAGGGTGATAAGTTCAGAACCATCTATTTCTGTATGGGTGACAGATTCTAATGCAGTGTGGAGTTTCGTGATACTGAAATATTCCTGTATTACATCATTTGGGTATTTTATATCCCTTAGAAAACTAATCTTCTCTGTGTTCTTTCCATGTGTGTGTCTCAGCCCAGTGCACTCCTGGTCTACAGCAGGGAGGAGCCAGTTTACAACTGTGTCTGGTGCTTTTCCCCCTAAGCCATTTCAGGACTGACTGGAAGGGATTGCAGTAGGGCTGTTGCAGGACTTGTGTAGTTTCTCTGAGCAGGCGTGTGTGACGCCTCTGACTTTCTCCATTCACAAATCCCCCCCTGAGCCAGAATGCATTGCATTTTGGAATTATGCAATACAGCAATCCCAAAGTCTATACTTGCTGTGTTTCCTGAGAATCATGCCTTTACAGCAATATGCCTCTGCATGTATTTGTGTATTCAGGAAATTTGGTTCAACCAGATAGGTCAACAGCAGTTTGGGGAGCAGAAAGCATAAGGATGAAGAAGATATCATGTCTCTGTTCTCCCCCTCACTTCCCCCACCCTCTGCCTGACCCACTAGAAAGCACAGAGTTAAATAAGGATCATCTGCCAATACATGACTATTTGTGCAAAGATATATTGGGAGTATGAACACTGGGTCTGAGCCAGGATGAGCAATCATCTCTGAGAGGACAAGTAGAAAAGAGAGGTCATCGTGTATTCACCAAGGAAAGAATGCTTGTATTAGGCTTTGAAAGATGAGCAGGATTTCATCAGATGGAGATGGGGGAAGGTACTACCATCTAGTACAAGGCTGTTGAGACTACCCTGTCCAGGAGGATGCAGAGGAGAAGAGTGTTTGGGTGATGATTCCAGGGAAGATAGCCAACTGTAGGGCTTAGGGAGAGGGAAGAATATAAGGGAGCTTCCCAAGCTAGGGGACTGTAAAAATATGTGTGATGCTTGACCTCTTGCTTCTTGACACTATCAACAAAAAGCTGTTGACAACCTGTTCTTACTTACTTAGCACAGCTAAGGGATTTTCCTATATCATGCTTAGGAGTGTTTCTATGCATGTACAAGATTATAGACCTCTAGGTCCACCCATAATAGTTTCCCATTATTGTGAGATGTCAACGAGAGAGCTGACTTGGCTCTGTCAGTGTCCTTGTCCACACAAAGCCCTTCCTAATGTAGTTGGAGAAATCAGTACAATACCCATATCTTTCTGAGGAGTGCAAGTCAGAAAACTCTGATTTAGCTGCCTCCTATCCCCACTTACTCCCATTTCCATTTTTCTTCATGTTCTAATTAGCATAATAATATGGAGAAAAGCAAGATTTTGATGAGGGGAAGAGGGCATGAATGAGTTTAGTGTTCCCTTGTTAAGTGCACAGTCCCAGCAGGATGTCTGGAGATTGGGCTAATAGACAACCATGGGAACTAAGCTTGACCTGGAGAGCTTGGTGTAACCCATGGCAGAGTGAGAAAGGAGGATGGGTGGTGAAGTTGACGACGTTCACATCTCAATGACAGGATGTGCAAGATCTTCTGTGAGAGCGGGGAGATGAAGTGGATTAGGGCCCAAGAGGAAAGCAATACACATTTGGAATTATTGCATTGGAGAGTTCAAAAGATAGGTGATAAGTCACAAGCAAAGGAATGTCTAAGCAACACTGGTATTTAAAATGCAGTGGGAAATCATGGGGTTATGGAGTGTTGTGATGAGGTTCAGTTATGTAGCTGTTACCAACAAGGTTTGACAAACTAGGAGGAAGCAGAAAGTTGGGCTGGTTCTGAGTTGGAGACTGGTTGGAAAATCAGGGATGTTTCTTCTGCTCATGCTAATGTGTGATTTTTAGTGTTTGGTGGTTTTAGGTGGTGGTATGTACCCCCCATAGCCCTCTAGCTGTTTCTGTGTGAATGCATGTGATTATAAGTGATAAACTCAAACTGACTCAAATAATAGAAGGAATTTGTTGGTTTATGAAATAGGATTCAAGATTGGTAACTTGTCTCACAGGATTGTTATGGATATGTTATGTCTCACAGGATTAAATAAATTGTATAAAGTGCATAAAACAGCTTTTAGTTCAAAATAGATGCTCAATAAAGAATTTGGTATATCAACATCATCATCCAGAATCCATCATATCTTTGTATCTATTCTGCCTACTGTGTTTGTTAGCTTCTTCCTTGTTCATATCCAGTGAGAAAAGACCTGTCTTCTAACTTCTCTCCCAGAAGGGTGAAGAGATATCTTTCTCAAACATCTCACCACTCATTGGTCTGATCGGGGTCTCTAACAATGTCTGTGGCAGAAGTATTGCCATTTGCTTACTAACAGTCTGTCTTAGTAGGACAATCACTGTGGTTGGAGAAATGGGTTTTTAACCTGGTCATATAAAGCAGAGCCCACCCTAGAGTTGAGGGTAGTCTGTATTCCTGTCCATTACATTACATCATGGGTAGCAGCATGGGATTTGCTAGAGAGATAACCAAGAAGTTCACTGTAATTACTGAAGCTGTCAAGAAAACAAGTACACTTTGCTTCATGAAGACTGACACAAAAATATTCTCCTAGGCCCCCATGGAATTGTTTCATTGGCATGAAATAGAGTTAGGATTCTCATGAAGGAGCTGGTCTTGCTGAATAATTCCTGTCAGAAAAACCATTGTATTAGTTTCCCATGGTTGCTGTAACAAGTTACTTGAAACATGGTGACTGAGAACTACAGAAATTTATTCCCTCATAGCTCTGTAGGCCAGAAGTTCAGAATCATCACTGAATCAAGGTGTCAGCAGGGCCATACCCTCTCTGGAGTCTCAGGAGGAGAATCTGTGAGTGGCCTCATCAGCCTGGTGACTGCTGGCATTCCTTGGCTTGTGGCTGCCTCACTGCAGTCTTCAAGGTCAGCATCTTCAAATCTCTGCTCAGTTGTCACATGACCTTCCCCTCTGTGTATGTGGACTCTCCCTCTTCCAAAAGATAGGTGTCCCCGGTTTTCAAACGTTCACGTTACACCACTTCGCTTTTATGAAAGACCTACATTAGCACCTGTTTTCATTAAGTGAAAGAAATCTGAAGAGGATTTTTGCATTTACCAAAAAAAGGCGAGAAGAGGAAATAGCGTTCAGTGTTTGTTTTGCAGTGGAGCCTTTATAGAGGCAGTGTGCACCCTGAGCCCCAAGAGTGGCCCCGCCCAGCTCTTTCCCCTGGAGCATCTCCCCATCAAGCTGCTGTAGCTTTAAACTGTGTCTGTGAGCATCTGTGCTTTATCTTGACTCATTTTGTGCCTTTGTTAGCAAGATGTATCCTATGACATCAGAAAAGCCTGAGAGAGGTTATTTTTTGGGTCTGGGAACACTAAAAAATATTTCCATATAAATCAATGGCAATTGTGTCATTTTGGTTTACAAAAGGTTTAATAGGAACACTCTACTTTTAGATGGTAGGGGAAGCCTGTACATCGGATTGCATTTAGGGCCCACCTTGATAATCCAGGATGATCTCCCTGTCTCAAGAACTTTAACTTAATGACATCTGCAAACATTTTGCCACATCAGGTAATATTCATAGTTTCTAGGAATGGAACTTGATATCTTTAGACCAATTACTCTAAAATAATTACATTTAGTGTTGGCAGAAAGTCTCATATAACTAGTCACCCAGTATAGAAGAATAACTTATTATTTAGAAGGACATTATGCAATTACCATATACCCTTTACTGTAAAGACTTCATCTGTTGAAAACAGCTTTTGAGAGGGGGGAAAAAAAAGAAGAAACACTACATAAAGTGTCCACATCCGTCTTGATTTCAGAAACATAATGTTGGGAAATGTGCATTTTAGAATTGAGGAAATGTGGTAATTTATCTTGGAAATATCACCAGGAAGTTACATTGTTTAAAACTTGATGTTTTATGGGTAATTACTGAGATTTTTCTAAAGAACTATCAAAGGTGAGCGATAACACTTCCCTGAAAATTTTCCAGAGTGAAATCATCATGGCTAAGAGTAGAGCATAGAAATCCCTCCTTTGTTGGTGTGTTGGAGATCTCAGAACTATTTCTAGAGGTAAATCTTGGCCATTTCCTCAGATTTTTCCTTGAGCCACTTCTGCTTTCATCTTTTTCTATATTTTCCATATTGTAATGATTTGGTTTTGTCAGCCACCTAGATGTTTTCCCCCCAAATAATGCAAGGCTATATAAATGGATAACGGAGGAAGCACAAACTGAACTGATTCCAAGGAATCATGAATCATTGAGTGTTTTTACTTCTGCTTCCCGAGTTTCTCCTGAGTCCCTTCACTTCTTGCAGTAGCCACTGCAGGAGGAGGAGAATGACTTTCAAAGATGCCATCTCCCTTATCCCCAGTCTGAATGCCTTATGTTCCAAGGCAGAGGGCAATTAAGACTAAAAGATGGAATTAAGAATGCTGATTGGCTGATCTTCAAGAGATTGGCCTGGATTTTTCAGGTAGGCCTAATGTCATGGCAGTGCCCTTAAAGGGGAAAGAGGGAGACAGAAGATTCAGAACCAGAGAGTTGACATTACAAGGGAGAACTGACTGGCCATTGCTGGGTTTGAAGATGGAGAAAGGGGGCCATGAGATAAAAAACATGTCAGCTGCTAGAGGCTGGAAAAAGTGAGGAAACAGATTCTTCCCTTGAGCCTGCAGCAAGGCACACAGCCCTGCTGACTCTTTGATGGTAGCCCAGTGAGACCCATTTTGAACTTCAGACCTCCAGAGCTGTAAGATAATAAATGCATTGTTTTAAACTACTAAGGTCGTGGTAATTCTTTATAGCAGCACCGTGTGGTTCTGCACATCCTATTCTCTAGGTCACTGAAACAAACCTTGGTATGACTTCCAGTCTTGCCCCCTGCCACTGTCTTACCACTCTGCAGTTAGGGCTGTCTTTCTAAAATGCTGTGTAATTGGTCTCACTCACCTAGCTCAGTCACCTTCATGACACTCTTCTGCTCTTAAGGCCCAAAGTCTCTAATGTGACCTCCAAGCCCCCTTCAGGATTGCTCCCAATGTAGACTCCCCTCTACCATCCAGCCAGCCTGAATTTCTTTCAGCTCATCAAAAGCCTCCCACTCTCTTCTCTCTGGATTCTCTGCTCAGAGGATTCTCCTCCCTCCCCAGGTGCTCTAGAGACTCATTTCCATAGAGTTGTCCCTTAGCTGTTGCTGCCTCCTGAAAGACTTTCCTGGACTCCCCATCTAGGTTCAATGCCCTCCCCTCTGCTCCCGTGAGACCCTGGTCACCATTCTTACAAGTCATTTTGTAATTGTCCATATTTCCTGCCCTGTAAACTTACTGGGGGCAGGGACGCTGACCGTCCCAGCAGCTAGCACAGTGCTTGGTATCTAGCAGGCCCCACTTTATATGTAATGTCTGTGCCCATTACTCAGGTGACAGGAATGCTTGAAGTTAATTGGATCAAACCATTTCAGTTCAGGAATTTCCCCCCTTCTAATTGTTCGACAAGGGCTCACACATACTTTTACCTTTTCCTGTCCTTCCCTCATTACTTACAACTGTACTCTTCCATGTTTCCAGGCCAGGCATGTGATAATTACCTCAGCCAAGCCCAGCTTTACTACCCAGCATGATGATGTGCTTGAGAAGCTGTACAAATCCCCCTGCAAGCCTTTAGGTCTGGAATGTGTTTTCTTTCCTAACATGGCACCCTTAAGATTTGTATAAACAAAAGTAAAAACATGGAGATGGAAGAGAGTCCTCAAACCTTCATAGTTACCAACTGAATTGATTCTAATATTAAAAGCAACTAGACATACCTAGGAATAAATCTAACCAAAGAGGTAAAGAATCTGTACTCAGAAAACTATAAAATACTCATGAAAGAAATTGAGGAAGACACAAAGAAATGGAAAAACGTTCCATGCTCATGGATTGGAAGAACAAATATTGTGAAGATGTCAATGCTACCTAGAGCAATCTACACATTCAATGCAATCCCTATCAAAATACCATCCACTTTTTTCAAAGAAATGGAACAAATAATTCTAAAATTTGTATGGAACCAGAAAAGACCCCGAATAACCAGAGGAATGTTGAAAAAGAAAAGCAAAGCTGGTGCCATTACAATTCCGGACTTCAAGCTCTATCACAAAGCTGTCATCATCAAGACAGTATGGTACTGGCACAAAAACAGACACATAGATCAATGGAACAGAATCGAGAGCCCAGAAATGGACCCTCAACTCTATGGTCAACTAATCTTTGACAAAGCAGGAAAGAATGTCCAATGGAAAAAAGACAGTCTCTTCAACAGATGGTGTTGGGAAAATTGGACAGCCACATGCAGAAGAATGAAACTGGACCATTTCCTTACACCACACACAAAAATAGACTCCAAATGGTTGAAAGACCTAATGTGAGACAGGAGTCCATCAAAATCCTAAAGGAGAACAGAGGCAGCAACCTGTTTGACCTCAGCCGCAGCAACTTCTTCGTAGAAACATTGCCAAAGGCAAGGAAAGCAAGGGCAAAAATGAACTACTGGGACCTCATCAAGATAAAAAGCTTTGGGGCAGCAAAAGAAACAGGCAACAAATCCAAAAGACAACCGACAGAATGGGAGAAGATATTTGCAAATGACATATCAGATAAAGGGCTAGTATCCAAAATCTATAAGGAACTTCTTAAACTCAACACCCAAAGAACAAATAATCCAATCAAGAAATGGGCAGAAGACGTGAACAGACATTTTTCCAAAGAAGACATCCAAATGGCCAACAGACACATGAAAAAGTGCTCAACATCGCTCGGCATCAGGGAAATCCAAATCAAAACCTCAATGAGATACCACCTCACACCCGTCAGAATGGCTAAATTAACAAGTCAGGAAACGACAGATGTTGGCGGGGATGCGGAGAAAGGGGAACCCTCCCACACTGTTGGTGGGAATGCAAGCTGGTGCAGCCACTCTGGAAAACAGTATGGAGGTTCCTCAAAAAGTTGAAAATAGAGCTACCCTATGACCCAGCAATTGCACTACTGGGTATTTACCCCAAAGATACAAATGTGGTGATCCGAAGGGGTATGTGCACCCCAATGTTTATAGCAACAATGTCCACAATAGCCAAACTATGGAAAGAGCCAAGATGTCCATCGACAGATGAATGGATAAAGAAGATGTGGTATATATACAATGGAATATTATGCAGCCATCAAAAGGAATGAGATCTTGCCATTTACAATGACATGGATGGAACTGGAGGGTGTTATGTTGAGCGAAATAAGTCAGTCAGAGAAAGACATGTATCATATAACCTCACTGGTATGAGGAATTCTTAGTCTCAGGAAACAAACTGAGGGTTGCTGGAGTGGTGGGGGGATGGGAGGGATGGGGTGGCTGGGTGATAGACATCGGCGAAGGTATGTGCTATGGTGAGCGCTGTGAATTGTGTAAAACTGTTGAATCACAGACCTGTACCTCTGAAACAAATAATACAGTATATGTTAAAAAATAAGATAGTAGGTAGGGAAAAATGAAGGGGAGGAAATCAGAGGGGGAGATGAACCATGAGAGACTATGGGCTCTGAGAAACAAACTGAGGGTTATACACAAACAATGAATCATGGAACACTACATCAAAAACTAATGATATAATGTATGGTGATTAACATAACATAGTAAAGTTTTTAAAAGGCAACTAGAATGGAGGAAATGATAAAGAAAAGCAAAGAACCAAGATATACTGCATGTTATAGCCACCATTTTAGTTTGCAGAGGGAGGATGCAATTTTAGCCTTTTTCTTGTTATAAAAACCATTTAATCCTTTGTTCTGTTGTGCTCACATGGCTCAACTGAGGCTATTTCCTCAAATCTCCATGATTAAAAAGACTGCCCTTTTGAGATGAATAAACATGAAAAGAAAAAGGGGTTTGCCTAATTCCAGGCTCCTCCCAACAAGAGAAGTTATTAATTACTCTCTGTGGGACCTCACCTAGCTGTAGTGTAGCCCCAGTGTCCTCACATCTTCTGCTCACGGAACCCGAAGTTAGGAAAACCAGGCTGGCCTGGTTATTTCAAGTTCTGTGTTCTCCTGGTTGTTTGATGTGCCCTCTGGTCTATAACTGGGCCTGCTATGCTCCCAGACATGCCTTACGGAAGATGACAGAACCCTCCCACGCTCTGTGTGTGTCTCTGGCACATACAAACCCTATATTTACACGCTAATGGTATTTTGTTCATGTGCAAGTACAATGTTCAGATGTGTCCTCTTGTCTTCTCCATAGTTTTGTATATAGTCATGTTTAATAATTTAAATAGTTCACTTATTTTGGAAGCTTTGGCTTAGATAGAGATAATGTATGATTTCAAATGTAAATTCATAAATCCATGAGTGAAAATGTGAGGTAAAATGGCAAATTCCTAATTTGCCACTCTTTGTTTTTATTGTTTTTAGCTCAGAAGTGAACTGTATACCACAGTGCCTAGGTACACTTCTTCTGTGGTAATTTCCTGAAAGCTCAAGTTTGGAATAGTGAAACAGTCTTTGCTGTCCTCAAATAAGTACATGATACACATTTATGCTTTTCAGAACACTGTTTATTTAACTTGTCTCCTCCAGTATATGGAGTGGTTTTTGTTTGTTTGTTTGTTTGTTTTCTCTTGACAATGAACATGCCCTTGGAGGAGATATAGTTCTTGGATTACAAGTCTCAACATTATAGACGTTCTACTGGAGTTCCTAGCCAGTGCACTTAGGCAAGAAAAAAAATGACATGCATCTGTCCTAGAAAGGCAGAAAAGATGATTGTGTATTTATAAAATCTAAAGAAATCTATGAACAAAGCTACTAGAACCAATAAGTGAGTCTAGCAAGGCAATGGAACACAAGATCAATATACAAAAATCAATATTTCTACATTTGCAACCAATAATTGGAAATTACAATTAAAGAATAACCATTACAGTACATTTACCAAAAAAATTAAGGCAACTTTAACAAATTATATGCAAGACTTGAACACTGAAAACTAGAAAACATTGCAGAGAAAAATTAAATTAAACCTGAAGAAATGGAACAATATACCATGTTCATTGACTAGAAGACTCATTTTATTTAGATGTCAAAAACTCCCAAATTAATTTATAAATTTAATGCAGTTGCAGTCAAAATCTCAGCAGGTTTTCTGAAGAAATTTATAAGGTGAGTGTAAAATCTATACAGAAATGCAAAGAGCCCAAAATTGACAAAACCACTTGGAAAAACAAGAATTACACTACCTAATTTAAAGAATTCTTATGAATGTACATTAATCAAGATAGTGTGGTATTTATTTAATCATGGGCATACTGATTAGTGACACAGAACATAGAGTATAGAAATCGATCCAAATGTATAGGACCAATTGATTTTTGATGAAGTTCTAAAGTAATTGCATAGGGGAAAAGTTAATCTTTTTGACTGGTGGTACTGGTACCGTTGGATATCCACATGAAAACAATGCATCCTAACTAACTTTCTTTGGTTAAAAATGAACCAAAGAAACTATATCAATGGCCAGTAAGTGCATAAATGATTCTCAACATTATTAGTCATTAGGGAAATGCAAATTAAATCCCTAATGATATAGCACTAATGATACACGTACCAGAATGGCTCAAACTTGAAGAAATAATCCTAACAAATACATTTCTGATGAGAATGTAAATGGTATGCACCAGTTTGGAAAATATTTTGGCCATTTTTTATCAAGTCAAACATGTACATAACCTGTCTTCAGACTGGGAAATCCCACACTAAAGTATTTATTTACTCAAGAGAATGAATACACATGCCCACCCAAATATTTTTATACAAGTGTTCATAGTGGCTTTAAAACATAATGGCCCCAAACTGGAAATAACCTAAATGTCCATCAACTAGTGAATAAACAAATTGTTGTATTACCATATAATGGACTACTACTTAGTTATATTAAATAACATTGTATTGTTACATGCAACAATATAAATCGATCTCAAAATTATTACATTAAGTGAAAAAAAGCCAGACACAAAAGATCTTATGCTGTAGGGATTCCCTTTATGTGACACTCTAGAAAAGGCAAAACTATAGTCTCAGAAAGCGAATCAATTGTTGTCTGATGCCGTGGGTGATTGGCTACAAAAGGGCACCAAGGAATTTATAGGAGTGATGGACGTGTTCTGTGGCTTGATTGTGTCATGGTTACATGAGCGTATAAAGAATTTCCTTTTCCACCTTATTCTGCACCACAGTATTGTTCGTCACTTGCTTAATATTCAGTCTGGCAAATGATTTAAAACAGTGTCCATCAACAACTTTATCAAAGATCACAAGAATTGTAAATTTCAAAGGGAAAATCAGACCAAAGTTTCATGTTTTATTGAGGAGCAGAAGATATGTTTGCAATTTATTAAACATTCATATCCCTTCACTGGGAAACAATTTACCAAAATTTACAGTGATTATCTCTGGGTCATATGATTATTCTCAATTTTTATTTTTTTAAAGATTTTCTTATTTGCCAAATATTCTATGATGAATGTCTTACGACTTTAGCTATTAGAAGATGACATTTTAAGCTGAAAGGATGCAGATTAGGTGATGCTGACTTTAACAATTAATTAGTTAACTTAGTAGTTTTAGTGGTATTCTAGGTGGAAAATAAAGGGCACTAAGTTTATAGGAAAACTACGCTATGAAAAAAATGCTTTAGTAATTTCTTTGCCTTCTGAGAGTTTATTTTTCTATCTGGTTCAAACATAAAAATAAGGCAGTCATTAAAGCAAAGCTCAGAATAAGGTATAAAATGAACAAAAATCACTAGCAGTTAATTTTACAGGATTATTGAAGTTGGTTAGGGTACTTCCAGCTTTTCTCTGGTGAAATTATAATGATAAATCATGTTTTATCAACTGTGCTTCTGGAAGAAACC
This sequence comes from Callorhinus ursinus, assembly GCF_003265705.2. Classification (NCBI taxonomy): domain Eukaryota; kingdom Metazoa; phylum Chordata; class Mammalia; order Carnivora; family Otariidae; genus Callorhinus; species Callorhinus ursinus. The sequence continues at coordinate 5,027,957 of NW_027397089.1, forward strand.
TGTCTTTTGAGAAATGAAAAAAAAAATAAAGCTACAAATATACCGCATAGTAATTTTTATCTTCTTGTACCAGGCTGAAAACACTTTCTGCTTTAAAAATATTATCATGTGGGTGTAGCCCCTGTTGCAAATATTCAAATGATGTTGGTCATTTTCAAAACAAATTGTCATTTTTTAATATGCACTGGAGAGAAAGGAGAAAATGCGAGGACGATCCATCATTTTAATGGTTATTTACACAAGTGATTGGAAGATTGTTTTTACTTGATATTGCAGCAGTTCCTGAGGGAGAAATTCCTCCTCTCCCATTTGTCCTGTTCCGGCTCTATGTGCCGTGTTCCTCATGTTCTCCACCTTTGCACACAGCAGGGAGGAGAATAATTGGGAAATGCAGGGATAAAGGGATAGAATTGGAAATCATTCTAACAACGGTCTGTTACTGCTGCAGTGTACACACTGATTTCAAAGACCATAGTTACATTAGTCATAAGGCTATATTCATCTATAATAATCAGTCTATTTTGTCTGGCTTATATTTTTCAAATCAGCACAGTATTAAATTGGTATTCATAGACTACTAGACTGTTCTGCTTCAAGTTTTTATTTTATTTTTAAAACACCGTAGAATTCCTATTGCCCTTTCTCTTTTTAGCATAACATATTTTATTTCTGCACTATGAGCAAAATCGCCCCTGGAAAATTCTGCTTCTAAGATTATGGATTTAATTTAAACCCTGAATCAAAGAAAAATGTCAGAACCCTTTCCTTGAAGCTTCAGCAAACATGAGTGCTAGCTTTTCTTTTTCTTTTTTTCTTTTTCCTTTTTTTTTTCGGTATGAGGCAGCTTTCTTATTTTTACTATTGCTGGTGCCTTAAAGCTTGTGGAGTATTTATTTCCAGACACCAGAGAACCACTGGGACATCTGCCAGAAGCTTCCAAAGTTTTGTGACCATTCAGTTTTGTGACAGTTACCTATTACTGTATAACAAAGTACCTCCCAAATTTTGTGGCCTAAAGTAACAACAATCATTTATTTGCCCAAAGTTCTGCAAACAGGCCAGGCTCAGCTGGGCAGCTGGTCTCTGCTCTGCGTGGTATCAGCTGGTCAGACTCATGTGTGTGCAGGCAGCTGGTATTACGACTGGGTCTGGAGCATCCAAGATGGACTTACGTGTTTGGCACCATCATCTATGATGGCTGGAACAAATGGGTGCTGATTTGGCCTCTCCTTCTTCAAAGCGGTCTTTTATCTTCCAGAGTCTCCCTCTTTACATGGCCTGCAGTCCACGAGGAGGCTGGCTTGGGCTTCCTTGCATGGTATCTTGTGGTAGCAAGAGAATAAAAACAAAAAGTGTGAGGCTTCTTAAGGCCGTGACCTACTTTTTGCCCAGCATTGCTTCTGCTATATTTTTTCAGTCCAAGAAATTGATAATACTGGAGGGTCGTATCCAAAGGTGTGAAATCAAGGAGGAGTGACTCATTTGGAGCTACTTTGTAGCAATAAACCCCAGTTATCCTGAGGATTGCCTCTCTCATTTCATTACAGTGGAGGCAAATAATAAGTTACACACATTTTCCCTTTCCATGACCATCTGAACTTGGCTCCCTATTTGTGCACAGGAACTTGAAGGTAATCCTCCAATAAAACTACAGAAGAAATTCAGTGAACCTGCCTGAATAAGGTACAGAAGGACTCCTCCAAGTGAATGCGTACTTGGTCAACAGTTGGCTGATTAATTTGAAAGGGCAGTTAAATATGAGAAATCATACAACAAATTATATATAGTTGTACACATTCTATTTTAACCTAAAATGATCAAATATGCATGCATTCATCAATATTTTAATATCAGACCCAGGGCTCTTCTCTGAGTAAGAGTCCACTGTTTAGAACACCACTCCATCTTTCTTGTCTAAACCCACCAGTAATGATAGCCAATGATTATGAGTCTTGATAGCTTTGAAGTGGAATGAAAACTTAAACGTGGTTGTATATCAGTCTGTTTAGAGAATCTGAGATTTTCATATTTTCTTCCAGTCTCTTACAGTTATCTCACTCATACCTTATTCATAGCAATTGTTTGGGCAACTTTATGATGGCGACATTATCTTTCCACATTCACTTACATGGTTTCCATTAAAAGAGCAATTAGTCCTTTTTACACTTATATTTTTATCAATTTACAGATACTTTATGCAATTTTGATAAAAAGTACAACCAGGATCCATTTGGGAATAAACTCAGTTGACTTTTAGCAGTTGTGCAGTTCAGTGCAGTGGGAGCGGAAGTGCACAAGCATACCAGAGAACGTTTATTAGGTCATCCATCAATATGTTTTCACAGGGGAAATGGGGAATATCTATTAATCTGGTGACCTGATGAGGTGGACGTTACTTAAAAGAGTTTCTACTACAGGTGTGATAGGTAAATTGTCATAGGTAAGTTAGTACCAACTAAAAATTTTACCATTGTTCAAACGCCCTGCATGATTCAATTATTTGTTGATTAATGTGGGCTGGTCATCAAAAAACCCAGCATCTTAGAATGTAAGATAAAATTCTCTATTTCCGGGTAATTTGAAAGGTCTCAGTGCTATCACCAGAAAATTACCCAGGTTCCATGAAATATTTGTTCACCCAGATGCCCGTTCTGAAACCCCATTCCCCTAAGGCCTTGCTGCACCCAGTGGTTTAAATTTGCTGATATGCCCAGTTGTTTGGTTATCAGCCATGTGCAGGATTCCAACCTGATAAAAGGGCTATGATCTTCACTCAAACTTGATGGCCATTTTCTTCTGCAAAAGTATTAGTTTCAGTATAAAAATGTATAAATCAAATAGGATTTATTTTCTCCCTGCTGTTTTGGACAAACAAGATATGTTGCCATGTCCTGAAGGAAACTGAAATGTACTTGAGCAGTCATGGGACTTTTGGAAATGTCCAGTCAATTCCCAGTGTATCTGTTACTGACTTTTTAAGCAGAAAATACAAGCCAATATATATTGGTTTTCAAATTCAAAGAATTTGAATATATATTATATATATAAATGAATGTATATATATTCAAAGAATTTGAAGTCCTTTACTTTCTATTGGTAAATTAAAAGGAAGGAATGTACAAAAGGAATGTTCATTTAATTTCTCATTTGCTAACACATGGGAAGGGAAAGGATTGAAAGAGTTTTGATTAAAATAATTTAATAGGAGAGACTTGTCATGAGACGGGTGTCCCATAATATATTACTTGGTCATCTCTCCTGTATGGAAATTCCATTAGACTCTGATATATGTAGATTAAGTAAACAAGTAACAAATGGATGGATATTGTTGAAACATCATATTGTTTGTATTGTAATGAAATAAAAAAAAATTAATCTCAGTTGTAAATTAACCTACTGTTCAATAGTATCTTATGATATCAGTAAGATTATTTTATTATAATTCCAAATTAAAAGTATAGTCAATAAATCAAAAATAATAAGAATTAGAATTCACTGAATATTATTTAAAAAACACTCTTCTTTACATTGCTTATTAAAAGAACATTTAAAATATTCTCTCATGGCTATAGGTGGCCTTGGATACCAGCTGCCATGTATTTCTGGAAGAAATAAAATACTAAGACCATTTGTTACCCAAGCTTAACAAGTGGAGAGATCTTCCTCTTCTAAAGTGGTGTTACTATTTTGGGACTTTTCTGTAGAATCCCCAAAATGTCTTTCTGGTATCAAAATGGTATCACTTGAAATTATTTATCTCTTCTTATTAATAATATACTATTCTCACTATATGTTTTAAGTCTGGCAAAAAGTAACAAATGGCTGTTCATTAAATCAAATAAATATTATTTAATTTTAAAAATGTACTACAGTTTTAGCTCATACTGTCACACCTATAAACTAAATTTCAAAATCAAAGCACAATGTTTTTTATCTAAAAAAAGGTTTTGTTCTGTGTTTAACCACATACCTCTCTTGCACCTCAAAAATAGTTTAATTGATAGTCCATTACACGCATCAATATGGCTACCTGGCCAGGGTATCCTTTCGATTGTTAAAGTGGAGTTAGTAGTGGTAGCTATCTCACAGAGTTCTTGGGGGAATTAAAGCAGTTAATTCATGTTAAGCACTTAGAACAGAATCTTACTGCAGATGGAATCAGACGCACGTCTCTGGCCTCCACTGCTCCTCCAAACTGTCCCCGGGGACCCGGGACCCGGGACCCCGCTGGAGCCACTGCCGTACCTCCCACAGGGCTTCGGGGTTCCCACCTTGGTCTCCGTCCTCTCGGTTCTCACCTGGGCAGCTTCAGGGATGCAGGGGTCCTAGATTCAAGTCACTGCTCTGCCCAGAGCCTCGCACCGCCCCCCCCCCCCCCCCCCCCCCCCGGCGCACCACACACCCCCAGCCCCCGACCCCAGAGGGTAGGTCAAAGACCTCACGTACGTGCATGCACTTCGTGCCGTCTGGCCTGTCCCGCTCTGTCCCCACCGCCTCCTGCTGGCTTCCTGCCCGTCCACTGTAGCCACCTGGGGCTCCTTGCTGCTCCTGGAGCGCCACAGGCTCTGGGCTTTTGCACTTGCGGGTCCCACTGCCCGGAGAGCTTTTCCCTCATCCTCTCAAGGCTCGCCTTCCCGCTCCGTTTGGGTCAAGTGCCACCTTCTCCCAGAAGCCTTCCATGACTGCGCTGCATAAAATTGCAACCCTCCCACCCTCAGCACTACCTCTCTCCTCACGCTCTGAGAGATCACTTACTCTTTCGTTAATTGCCCGTCTCCCTCCACCAGAAGAGCAGTTATTTTGTAAATGTTCTTAGCACAATGGGTAGAAACAGGCACATACGAGGCCAGAATAAATATTTGTTGGATGAATAAATGCTACGGGTATATACATCCTATACTTGCACTACTCATGCCGTTGATTTTTACTTTTTTAATGTGAATTGTCTGGAATTACAAGTACTTCACGGAAGGGTAAGGAAATCAGTCATTGCAGGAGGAGATCCTCACCTACCTTACGGCAAATCCATAAGGGCACCTGCCTTCACTACTCTGCTGCCCTCCTCCTGTGCCCAGGATTCCAGGCTTCTAAGTTCTCAGGGAGTTCACCTAATAGTTTTACTCCTTCCTTTAAAATCTAATGGCTCCTTCCCATTAGTATATAAATATCTCAAGTTTCTCTCATCTTTAAATGAGCAGATAAACACACCTCCTTGTGCCTCTTTTCTTCTCCTCCCCTCCTTTCTCTCCTTTCCTGGCTCATGTCCACCTTTCAGTGGTGGCCACTCCTTGAGAGAGTTGCTGTGTCCCACTAGGTTCCTGGTGGCTCAGTCCAGTGGACTGTTCCTGGGCATTATCCTCGACCTCTTAGCTTCATTTGACATTGTTGGCCCACTAGTTCCTTCTCTAAACTCTCTCTTGGCTTGAGATACATCACAATCCCTTCAACTACTTTCTCAGTTGCTTTGTCAAACCTGTTCTTCCACTCTAAAAATCCCTCTTCTCAGGCTTGCTTTTTCTTAAGAGATCTCTTCAGTTTCAATGGCTTCAGTTCCAGTCTACATGGTGACTAACTCTCAAATCTATATTTTCACCCCGTATCTTTCCCCAAATGTCAGAGCCGTCTACCCAACTATCTAAAGGGCATTTCCACAGTTTGCCCTCTGCACCTCCAGCTCCAGAATGTCTAAAACGAAGCTCATTGTCTTCTCTCCAAAGCCAGCTTCTTGTCCTTTATTCTCCTCACACCTTCCCTGCGCCTCATCAGAGTGAAATGTTTCCAGTGGCCTCAGTTTTGTTTGGGTGTTGCCTTCTTTCTTTGGAAAGCCTTTACTCTTCCTCCTCCTTTTACCACACCACCCCGAGGCCCTGGACCCCAATTCTTCTGCCTCTCCTGGTCCAGCATCCTCTTATCTGCTAAGACCTCAGTGAGTTGCTGGTCCTTCTGTGTGCTCTCATCATGCCCTGTTCCTCTCTGCCTTAGCCCTCACCACACTGTATTGAAATAAATTGGTTTTTGTTCTACCATGGGCACTTCTTGAGGGCAAGGACTGCATTCTTTTTTTCTTCTGTGTCCTCTGCCCTTAGCAGAGGCCCTGCTACTTTATAAGTGCTTAATACTTGTTTGTTTTAAGAAAGACTGAATGAGTGTGAATGCGTAAGGGGCACAGGGCTCTTGGGAGAGAGGACAACTTGGTAATGCTAAGCAGAGTTTCTTAATGGGAGACATGTTGGCGTTTTGGATGGAACAACTCTGATGGGATTGTTCAAGTCACTCCTTTGCTCAGAGCCTGGCTCTCCTGCCCTAAGCATTGCAGGGTGGTTAGCACCACAGTGGTTCTCTCAATCGCTAAAATCAGAAATGCACCCTCCCCCCCCACACACACATTTCTAGATGCTTTTTGTAGAGACAGCTTGCCTTGGGCTGGGAATCTCTGGGCTAAGGTTGGTACCTCTGTGCAGTGCAGTGGTTTCTACAATGGGGATACTTGGAGGAGCAGAGAGAATTAGACCTCTCATTAAAAGTATCTAATTGTATAGATTCCAGCTGCTATACTGAAAATCAGAAGGCTGATGCTTTAAGAAAAATGTGAATCTTCACTAGAAACAGATGAAGGCACAAAACCGTTGCAGAGTTGGTTAACTTTTAGCACATATTACCTTTATAATGCCAGGCTTCGGAAAAGCTGTCTGTTCTTGTGCTTTGCTGATCTTGAGTCATTCAAGTTTGATGCAGCTCTCAACACCGAATCATAATCGGAGCTCATAGAATAGTAAAATCCAGACTATGACGGGAGTGCTTTCTAGAAATTCAGTTTCCTAGGGGTCACCCCAGACCCACCACTTGACAAGCTCTGAGAATGGGGCCCCTGGACATTTCAACAAACTCTCTAGGAGGTTCTTTAGCACCCTCCTTTAAGAACTGTTGACCCAGACTGTGTTCTCTGTGAATGGATCTCAAGAAAGTTCCTGATTTCTGGCTGTTTGCTTCTTAAAAGGACAAAGATTTATTATGGTGAATTTGGGCATATTAACTTGGAGGAGGAGGAGGGTTTGGGCATTTCAGTTTCACACAGAGCATTGAAGAAAATGAGTGTGACTGTGGCTACAAAAAAAAATCTGTGAATTTTCCAGAGAATTTATTTATTTATGTATTTTTAATTTTATTTGTTTATTTGACACAGAGAGAGAGAGACAGCGAGAGCAGGAACACAAGCAGGGGGAGTGGGAGAGGGAGAAGCGGGCTTCCCGCTGAGCAGGGAGCCCCACATGGGGCTCAATCCCAGGACCCTGGGATCATGACCTGAGCCGAAGGCAGATGCTTAATGACTGAGCCACCCAGGCACCCCAGAGAATTTATTTTTTAACAGAGTCTAACTTCTGATAGAACTAGTCCACTTTGGTAGGGTTTTTGCCAATGTCTATCTGCAAGTCAATCAAGTTCTCCTGGATATAAGAAAAATAAGGAGAGACTGCATGTTCTTCTATGTTGTAACATTTTTGGGTCTCATGCAGGATAACATTTGCTGATTCAACATGTCCTAATCCCAGAATATTCAAAGATGTTGTAATGTCTGTGTTTCTAATAGAGGTATATGGATGCCAAAGACTTTTTTTCTGGCTGGTTCTCTCATCTTTTTTTTTTTTTTCTATGAAAGAAATTTCCGGAGCTCAAGGTTTCAGTGAAAACTGTAAGTGGTTACCCTAACCTGTCCATTTAAGTTCCTCACAGGAGGCCTAACGTGATGCCCTACAAATGAAATCCATGTCCTTTCTGCATTCCTGGAAAGGGTGTACAGGATTTGTACCCTCCCCAGGCATCCTTAGATGACAGTTACTGATGAGGTACACACTTCCTGTTACCACTGTCTCTTCCCTGAGTCTATCCACCAACCAGAGTGCTATTCATGCTACACGGTATCATAACAACAGGAATAGCAGGAGCATGTCCATCTGTCACACTGGCACCTCACAGAATCTTGAATGTTATTATTATTACCTTAGATGCAGACTTTTAAATTGAGCATGCCTGGAATGCCACTTGAGGTTGGCATTTCAGAGAAGTTTCAAGAAAAACCGCTCACGTATCTGTAAGATCGTCTGCTCTGGATAATGAAGGATTGACACACTTTGGAGTGAGTTCTTGACACACTCTTCCAGTTCTCAAAATAGAGATAATCACTCATCTTTCACACCTAAAAGCACTCAGTGTAAGGGAAAGTTGTCTCAAGTGTCACTCAGTTAGTGATGGAGAAATAATGGATGATATCTTGACTGATGGGAGCAAGTTGAAGGCTGTTGACAGCTGTGATGAGAATGGTTTGGGGAAGATGAAAAAGTATAGGAGAGAAGCAGAGCCAGGTCTTCAGCATGGCATGGGTTCATTCTGGCTGTGGAGCCAGCTGAGCACCACTGCACAGAGGTCCCGCAGTTGCACGGGTCTAATGCATCTCTAGGTGAGAGCCGAGGGTCCTCCCCCAAGGGGGAAGTTCAGAATGGACACAACCACATTTAAATATTCAAATACAACAACATATGATAAATGCATAGTAGTGGGTGGCTTTACACAGATCATTTCATTTGTTCACACAGCAGCGCAAGGAGAGGTCATTGGCCTTAATTTTCAGGGAAAGAAACTAAAACACAAACATAAGTCCAAAATCATGCAGCTAGAAAGTATCATAATCAGAAAAGTCAATTAGGGCTTCTGAATCCAAATTCAGTTCTCTTTCTGTTTTTTCAAAGCAGTTTCCCATCATTCTGTCCCAAAAACTGAGGCTCATATCCTCATTCCAAGCCACCAACAAAAGGTTAAGTTATGGTCACCATCGTCTGTTTAAAAGAGCAGAGAAGGCAAAAATTGACAGAGCAAGAAACAACAAATGTTGGAGAGGTTGTGGAGAAAGGGGGATCCTCTTACACTGTTGGTGGGAATGCAAGTTGGTACAGCCACTTTGGAAAACAGTGTGGAGGTGCCTCAAAAAATTAAATATAGAGCTACCCTATGACCCAGCAATTACACTCCGGGGTATTTACCCCAAAGACTCAGATGTAATGAAAAGAAGGGCCATATGCACCCCAATGTTCATAGCAGCAATGTCCGCAATAGCCAAACTGTGGAAAGAGCTGAGATCCCTTCAACAGATGAATGGATAAAGAAGATGGGGTCCACATACACAATGGAATATTACTCAGCCATCAGAAAGGATGAATACCCAACTTTTACATCAACATGGTTGGGACTGGAGGAGATTATGCTAAGTGAAGTAAGTCCAGCAGAGAAAGTCAATTATCATATGGTTTCACTTATTTGTGGAACATGAGGAATGGCATGGTGGACACTAGGAGAAGGAAGGGAAAAATGGGGGGGCAGAATTGGAGGGAGAGATGAACCATGAGAGACTATGGACTCTGAGAAACAAACAGGGTTTTAGAGGGGAGGGGGGAGGGGGGATGGGTTAGCCCGGTGATGGGTATTAAGGAGGGCACGTACTGCATGGAGCACCGGCTGTTATACAAAAACAATGAATCGTGGATCACTACATCAAAAACTAATGATGTATGGTGACTAATATAACATAATAAAATAAAATTAAAAAAATAAAGAGCAGGGAAGGGGGTGGAGGATGAGCAAAATGGGTGAAGGGGACTGGGAGTTACAGGCTTCTAGCTATGGAATGAATGAGGTACAGCATAGGGAATATAGTCAATGGTGTTGTAATAGACTTGCATGGTGACAGGTAATAGCTACAGTTGTGAGCACAGCACAATGTAGAGAGTTGTCCAATCACTGTGTTGTACTCCTAAAACTAATGTAACATTGTGTGTCAACTCTACTTCGATAATAAATAAGCAAAAAAAGTATAATAGTGCAATTTAGACAGAGTTTCATTCAATAAAATCCCTGCTTAAAGGATTAACACCTTGGCTATCAGCTAGTTCAGTTATTTACCATGGTTCATTTCCTGAGGAAATAGCCAGTAGTCTCACAGTAAATTGACTTGGAAAATAAACAGAGTAGGGTCCCCCTAGGTCATTCCGAGGAGTCATCTGTACTCATTTTGTGAGGTCAGGTTATTTAGTAAATCACTCATTTGAAAATATGTCACATTTTCCTAAATCACCTTAGAGATTTTTTTCAGATCTATCCATTATGGATCAGAAGCAGTACAATTAGAGCAGGAAGTAACTATCTTAATTGTTCATAGCAATTCCTAATAGTGAAGGAAACAGAGCAGTGGGATTAGCCATATTTGTCACTGGCAACTTATTGACATGATAATTCAACTGTTATAACAGGAATTAAGTTCAGGTTAAGATTACGGACCAAACGCTACTCCGGAATGAGGAAGGATGGAGGCACTTAATGAATGGCAGAGGCTAGTACGGGTGAGATAAAGTTTCTTTGGGGATTTTTTAGTTCTGTGAAAGTCATGTGTATGAATTTCCAGTCATATTTTCCCTTTGATCTTTTGAAATGTGAAATAGAAAATAAATGTCTTAAGTATAGTTAACTTCAAATAAATTAATGTTTGAGAATGGCAGCCAGACCAATAATAATGGTTCATGCATTCAGAAAGAAGATTGCAAAGAAGTACACATACTACAGTGAGAAAATGACTAAAACAATAAAAAATTGGCCCAAATCATTGAATTTTGGACAGTATTAAAAAATCTAAAAGAAATGATGAAATCAAGTGTAAAATTAAGACGTAATCATATAAATTTCACCAATAAATAATTTTTGTTTGTTTATTATCTGGAGTACAGTCCCATTTGATTGCTTTCCAGACTTCAGCCTTTGGGCCTTTGGTTGAAGTTAAGAACAGCAGAGCTGAATGCATGTTATATTTTAGTTTATATTTTTCTCTAAAACTTAGGAAACTAAGTTTCATATACCTTCTGAAAAGCATCTATTCTAAATCAGCTTTCCATAATGCCACACTCTTCCGGAATGTGATATTCATTTTGTATAATGGGAAACAAGTTTTTATTTAAAAAAAGAAATCTCAGTAGGCCAGTATCCTGAAAATTTTTATTCGACTTCCATCTTTGAGAACTGGCCCCTAAAACCTGACTAGATTGGCCAATGAAACAAAATTAAGTAATTATCCCAATAGAAGATTTAATTAGTAGCTATTTAAACATTTTGTTAAACTGTAAGTTTAATTGGATTGTCTTTTTTGAAAGCTCACAGACTGATGGGAGACATTGACCTCCTTGCATTTCCTTTTAAGAACATCATCAGTTCTTGGTAATATAATTGAAGGAATAATTATTTATATTTTTCATAACCCATTGTTTATTTAATTTCTTCTAGCTCTGGTTTCCTCAGTTGTAAAGTAGAGACAATAATAATTTTACCTTAAAGAATTGTGATGATTACGTGATCTAATGAACGTAATACAAGTATCAAGTATCAGCTTTACTAACATAGGTTATTTGGACCTTTTTTGTTGTTGTTGTTCCTGTCGTCCATTTTTCCCTTAGGCAAATCCTCCCTCCCAAAGACTTCATCTTATTTAAATGTATACACTGGCACAGATGGAAGGGAATAAGGATGTCCTCACCTACCAATTTGACTAGTTGTGTTTTAAGGAAATGCTGTTAGGTATTAAGAGCCTCTTAAATGATCAAATAGTTGGTTTATGAAGCACTTAAATTTTCTAATGTTTTCATTAAAAGGATTAAAATTCTCGGTGGATTAGAGATTACTTCCATGGCAACTAATTTCTTTTTCCTTCAGCACATTAAACTATACTTCCGTAGTTAGTTTTAACTACTTAAAATATCAAACACGTTATTTTACAGTGAATTTTTAAAATTTAAGTGAGAAAAAGACAAAAAGGCAGTAGTAAGAGAGTCCCCCAAAACAATACAAATGTTGAATAAGACTGTGAGAAGGAAAATCCAGTGGCTATCCATACTGAGCTTCAAAACAGGGCGTGAGAAACACCATTCCGCTCTAGTTCATTGAAGCCTTTGTTGAGTTATATCAGTGGAACTCTGTTTTTGAGGTAAGGTAGGGAAGAATTACCAACAGGATTTTTGACTTCTTGACTAATGCAATGATTGCAAATGATTAGGTGAACCCCAGAGGAATTTTCACCTAATCAAATATTTGGTAAGAGAGGAGATTGCTTTCAGACATTTAGTGTTATCAGGAACAAAAAGTATCTGCATATTATCCATATGGAGGGCTATGCTCAGTAGTAGAATCGGTAAGTTGAGTCCATTCTCTGACGATTTGGGCTATTTGTTAAAGTGAAGTCTCTGCTCTGATGGCGTCCATCTTGAAGTCCTCTCCCCCTAAACTTCATGATTCTGCACCTGCAGATGGTGTTTAGCACAGGATACAGGAAGGGCCTTCCCTGCTCACAGAGTTTAAATTTGTTTCTCTCTCCTAGGGAAAGGACCAGGCTTTTAAGAAATCACTTCTTCTGTGATGAAGAGAGGAAAGGATCCCAGGTAGGCCTTTTATTCCTACATGTCATCCAGCAGACAACCAGCATGGGAATTGCCTCACCGTGTTTCCTGGACATTCCTTAGTGGCCAGAGAGCTTAGCTTCATATATACCTACACAGAGGAGAGAGGAGAGAGAGAGAGAGAGAGACAACAAATTTTTAAAATTATAGTCCTGGCTGTGATGTTCCCTTCTAACCCCTTCTAAGAAGCAGCAAGGGGATTCCTAGACACAGCTGTCCAGGGGAGTTGCTCGGGCAAGGCCTGAGTAGGTTAGCACAAGGGGGGTATTTTTATGCTGGAGTTGTAGCTATGGTATCTACCAGCTGCCTCCCAGAGATGGCACTTGGGATTTGCTGTCCCCTAGCTGGGCCATAAGAAGGTCCTTGAACTGTCTTTGCCAATTAAAGACATCCATAGAGAAGAAGCGGGGCATTCGGAGGCTCACTGTTTTCTTTGTCCAGGCAGCTCTCATATGTCACTCATAATAGTTTCCTAAGCTCTTGTGTGGGCCTCTTAAGCTAATGCAGCTGGTCTTCCTTAGCCTTTCCGTAGAAACTGCCTCTGCCCCATTTTAAATTTATTTTCTTAGATGGGGCAGTACAGGGGAGAAAGTTTAGCATTTAATTGTCCAGAGGCTTGACAAGCACTGATCCTGTTTTTATTACTTGGGCATTATCTTGGCTTTTCTACATTAAAGGCCAGTCCCGTAGGCTTATTTCTAGTACCTTTGGTGACAGACATGAAGGGAACCTATTAAATGCCAAATATGGCTAGTATAAATGTAGCAAAAACAGCTAAGTCAGATAGGGGTACTGATTTGGCTTCTTTATAGTTTTGAGTTAAAGAAGTAAATAAGCTAAGTCTCTTGTTTCCTTAACTGGTGCAGACCTGATGTACACACATCCCGTCTTCCCTTGCATCTGCTTCTGAATATTGGGAATGTTGGTCTGGCTCCTGTTTTGTTTTTGTTTTGTTTTGTTTCCACATAATTGTGCATCACTTAATTCTTTTAACAGTATTTGCCAGGGTTTCAATGCTACAAATATGTATCATGCCAGGCAGTCTAGTGGCAGAAGAAGAGGGAAATGAAATAAAAAAAAAAAATCAAGAGAAAGAACTATTTTGGCAGACATTTTATACAATTTCCTTTCTCCATAATGTAGATTCTTTACCCAAGGAATTTCCACCACCCTGTGCAAACAGAAAGCATGCATGAGCAGGTGGCCAGCGACCCCACTGGGCCAGAAACTCAGCACCTGAGATAAGGAGGATTTTCTAATGCAAAAACTTGGAAGCAATTTTAGCCCCAAGCAAGCTAAAACTTATTTAATTCCTGTAGCTTTTGCCTAGTAGCTCCAAATTATGCATTATTGGGTGGTTATTTATTTTAATATGCTGTGTCAATGGTTTTCTTACTGAGGGACAATTTACCAGTGGTTGATTTTGATAGTGGGATATCTGGGGTCAAAAGAACAGATAAACTCTTCCTCACTTAGAACTTTTTGTACAAACAAATAGTTTAACATTTTCATTCTTTCAGGTTAAATCTCTACCATGCAAGTGCCTTGAACAACCATGGGCACAGCAGAGGAAAAAAATGTCCTATCTGAGGGCTCTCCAGTTAGATCCCTTGTCAGTCAGCAGTAATATTCCTCAAAGTTTCTTCCTGAAAATATTAGTTCTGAGGGATATGCATAGCTGTTCTTAAATGGGCAAGGTGGGAGCAGGGAGTTGCCGGGTCAAATAAATTCAGGAAGCAAAAGCTTAAGCAAAGATAAATGATTATTGCAGGAGCCTTTAATATGCTAAGAACCCTATGAAACTTAAAAAAAAAAAAAAAGATATATGGATACAGCATTGCCCAAAGAATGGTTTTTAGGAGATAAGCATTTCTCAAGACCAGCATTCCAAAGCATATAATTTGGGGAGAAACAGGCAGGACTATAATTCAGTTATCATGCCCAGTTTATGCGATAAATAACAAACAAAGTGAGTTGGGATTAGTGGTGGTGACCTTCACTCCTGTGGATGGTGTTTGCTGCTTGCTTACTGCTATGCTCTGAGGTGATAATGCAATTAGGTCATTGAAGACTAAATTCAAATTGGGTAAATCTTGGGTATTTATTTAATACAAACCTTAGACATGGGGGTGATGTGTTAGTGATGGTAGTGGCAATGATGGTGTTTTATTTCCAAACAAGTCAGAATGAAAACAACAACAACAAAATAGAAACACTAAAAAAAAAAAAAAAAAAAAAGTTGGGCTCAAAGAAAAGCAGCGAAATATTTGTATATGTCTTTTGAGAATCTAAGAATTCACACAGATGATGAAATAGTTTCTGCATTTATAAACTTCTGGAGGGCAAATAATACACTTATTCATGTTTGTACATCCTTTGGTACTTGCCCTGGTCTCTCGTATTTACCAGATTATTGATGATGCTTTTAACTGAATTAAAACAACTCATCAGAAATTCAGTCATCATACATCATGCTATTGGAATGTCCTGCTTCATCTACAAAGATACAAAATTAAAACTTTCCTCTAAAAATACTTTTTGGTTTAAAGCTTCAGAAATAAAAATATTCTGGTGTTTTTTTTTAAATTTGAAATATACTAATTTTAATGAGACAAGACTGGCTTTTGCTTTTTTGTTTATAAATGTTTTTGTCTCATCACAATGAATAATTATCCTAAAAATTCTGGTTATTCTAAGCAGGCATAATCTTATCTCATTCCTTTTTGTAAAGTTATGGTTGCCTAGCTGAATATGCATGTACAATGATTGACATGCCTTCAGTTCTGTCTTTCGTTAATGCTTTGTCAGGGGCTCTCTCCAGATGGCCCTTAAAGTTTAATAAGCCTTTCCATAACAAAACTGATGCAATTGCCTCGGTAACTGCAAATATAATGCACCCGCCTGTTTATCCCCTGAATCCTGGGATCGTATTCATAGAGAGACTTCTGCTTTTATATGTGTGTGTGTTCATGTTTTTCTTTAGTCCCATTAAGTGAAAGCATTGGTGTTTGTCAATTATGGAATAATTTTAATATAGTGTATGGTGATAACATTCATCAAGGGTATGAAGTAATTTGTCTATTCAAAAATGGCCTTAGATCTCATGATGGGGTACAAAACGAAGGGGACACACAACACGAAAAATATCTGCCATTATTGTACTACTAAAGAGGGTTTTAAAAAGTATAAATCAGTAAAAAAAAATTTAAAGCTAAATTTGAAAACCAGGTACTATTTGACAGAAACCAAGAAGGATAAACATTGAGGATAACTGTAAAAGTACTTACTGAGGCAGGATTGTCATTTTAGTACCAAGAAGCTCCATAAGAAAATGAAAGGAAATCAAAAGATGAAAGAAAAATGAGTGTAGTTGTTACAGTATTTATTTAGAATGCAGGACTGTACAAAGCTTATTATTTTATTCTACTGTGTTTAGATTTTATGGCCACTTATTTCTTCATGTATATTTCTAAGGACTCATTTTTTAAAGTTGTTGCTTCTCAATATGTTCTACTTAAAGCCCAAATCACAGAAGAGCTGGGAAAACTCCTTCTTTACTTTTTTGGGCCCCTGGATAGTATAATACAGTGGAAAAAAAATCATTTCAAGTATCACATAGATGTGTATTATTTTTTCTTGGCTGATTCTTTTCACAAAAGCTGCTTTAAAATGGTCTGGCTACCTTTCATTCTCATGAACGATAATACTGCAGTTATGTTATAACATGGTGCTGAATGTGGTTCCACACAAGAAGGATGGCGAAATTCTTTTAAATTTCATTTTGCCAAGACCTGAAGAAGAGATCGATGCCCTAATCTTCTTTTTCCATTCACACAAATTGCCAATAACTGTTTTCTTGAATTAGTACATATGACTTCAATTTAGAAAAAAAAAATAATTTCAAGGGATAAAAATGGCTCATTTTCACATAGAAACTCTTTTCTCTAATTCCCCTGCAGTAAAGTCAACTCTGGCTAACAATCCCAGCTAATGACTATGCCTCACATTTATATAGTACTTTGCAGTTTTCCAAGCGTGTTCTTGTCTGTATTTCATGAGAACTCACAATAAGTGTGCATTGTAGACTAGGATGAAAAGAAACCGAGGCCCCAAGAGCTGAAGTGACTTGAGAAGACAGGACCTGGACCGACACCTTGGTTTACACCCTCAGGTGTGTGTGGGTATGTGTGTGTGTGTTTCAGAAGCAGAATGGTTGTATTTCAGTGTTGCTGATATGATCCAGCAGTTAGAATAACTATAATAGTTAACACCTGTATAACACTTTTCACTTTACTGAATTACTTCCTGTCCTTAATCTTATTTAATTTTTAGCTCTAGCTATTTTTATCACCTGCATCCCCATTTGACAGGTGAGGGAACCAAGGCTCACAGATATCATGTGACCTTGGCCTAGGCTCTGGCAGACCCAGGACTGAATCCCTCCCCTTGTAATCTCAGGCCTGCTCGGTTTCCATTACCCATGCTGCCCAAATAGCTCTTCGATCTAGGAATTGTTTATGTTAAAATTGGATGATTTTTGTTTCCCTCATTGGAGAAAAGCATTCTCCTAAATTGTGTCTTTTTGTGTCATTTAGTTTACATTCCCCTGAGCCAGTATCTCTGAGTGCAGAGAGAGGTGACTCAGAAAACAGCAGGACGAATCCACATTTAGATAACTGAGCTTTATGTCTACTTTCCTTAAGGTGTTTGTCCTTCTAAGTAGCAGTGGGTGAAAGTCTGGAAGCGAGAATATTTTAAATTTGATTTTGACTTGATTTGTTTTAGATTTGTTGTGTCTTTCTGCCTCACAGCAGCATATTATATTTTTCTTTAAATTGCATCCTTTAAAATTATTGTGCTTTTTTAAAAATTTGAAACTTAGTATTCATTCCAACAATCAAAGGTAGCTCTTGTGATCTGAGCAGCTTAGATTCGATTTGGACACCTGTACAAGGTAGACACAGTTGTTATTCCTATTTTATAAATGTGGCAAATGCATTGAGGTCCCAGGGAGAAGACCTGGGAATAGAAGCTAGATGTGTTTCCCCTCTGAGGGCTCATATCTTTTACCACCCTGTTCTACTGCTTCCCTAGGACCACCTCAGAGCTGGGATATTCCTGCAGGATTTTTTATTGATGGCCTTTACTGAAATAAATGTTAAGTTTAAATAGCCTAGAAGGTCTAAAAATGAGGGCCTGTCAGAACATTCCATTACTGTGGAAAAAGTGCTATCGTGCTGGGATATATTTGGATCTTTGCAATCACGTGACAATTTACTAAGTCTTTTCATGGTAAAAAAAATTCTCTGAATGCCATCTGAATACTCTGACTTCTTCCAACAAACATTTGTGTTCTTCCTTGAACCTAGAAGGAAATCAGCCAAGATTCTGTGTAGCATAGTTCCAGTATGAGAAATTCATGAAGTATAGCTTTCATATTAAAATTCTTGATTTATATGAGTTACCTCTGGCTTTCTTTAGAATAAGCACTCTTAAATTGCCACCCTAACATAAAGAGGGGCTCCCACTGTTACTTCTCCTTCCTCCCACCATTTTTTAAAAATTTGAAACAGTATTCAAGATCAGTTCAAGCTGATCTCTTGAGCATTAGCTGCGAATTCCTAAGTTCTTCTCTCAGCCCTAACATCCTTGATTTTTCTAGAATGAAGAATTTTTCACTGTTGAATTCCCTTCTTTTTGAAGTTTTCTCTTTCTTTGCTTCTGTGGTATTTTTCTGCAACCTCCATAATTGGTGGCTACTCTTCTTTTACCCACTCTAAATTTAGGGCTATCAGAGATAATCCATGGTTACCCATTGCTTGCATACATAAAAAGCTTTAGCATCCAGGATTTTCGTAATACAACTATTTTCTATGGCTATTTTTTCACTGTTCTCCTATACCATATAGACCCAACCCTCCAGCCAAACTAAACATTTGGCAGTAAATGGGAAACAAAAATCTACCAGAATTCAACTTGAGGGAATGTTACAAAAGAAATCACCTAAGGATTTCCTTAAAATGAGAACTTTTCCTATTCCCTTAAAATGTGTTTCCATTTGAATTCTTTTTTACTCATAATCAGATTTCTCTCTAAGCCTGAATTATTTATAATGAGAATGTGAATGCTTGCCTATTACCCCATTTGTTCATACAGAAACTTGTTCACAAATGACCATAAAAGCAGTATTCATAATAGCCAAAAGGTGGAAACAACCCAAATGTCCATCGACTGATGTATGGATAACCAACATGTGGTATATGATTCAGTGATGTATGATTCAGCAATAAAAAGACAGAGACTGTTGCTATACATGCTATAACATGGATGAACCCTGAAAACATGATGCTAAGTGAAAGAAGCCAGTCACAAACAACAACGTATTGGAAGATTTTATTTATAGGAAATGTCTAGAATAAGCATTATAATAGGCATGTCTAGAAGAGACAAAGAGTAGATTAGTGGTTGCCTAGAGCTGTGGGGGATAGAGAATTGGAGTGTGGTATTTAAGAGATGTAGGAGTGTTTCGGGGGGATGAAAATATTCTAGGGATGCCTAGGTGGCTCAGTCTGTTAAGTGGCTACCTTTGCCTCAGGTCATGATCTTGCTGCCCTGGGATTGAGCCCCGCATCAGGCTCCCTGCTCAGAGGGGAGTCTGCTTCTCCCTCTGCCCTTACCCCCGGCTCATGTTCGCTCTCTCCCTCTCTCTCTCAAATAAATAAATAAAAAATCTTAAAAAAAGAAAATATTCTAAAATTGATTGTGGTGATAGTTGCACAATGCTATTAATATACTGATAACCACGAAATACACACTATAAATTTGAATGTATGGTATGTACATTATATCTCAATAAAGCTGTTTTAAAAAAAAAGAAAAAAAGCTCAGCAAGATGGCTGAATAGGACGTCCTCTGCTTGTATTCCTCTTCAGTAATAATAATTTGGCTGCCACTCATGGACAAAAGTGCCTTTGTAGAAGCTTTTGGATCCAGGTAGGAGATTATGAAACTCCTGCATTGTCCAAGGCTGAAGAGAGCCGTTTTACGAAGGCAGGACTGCACCTAGGTGGCTGGGTCACTGACTGTGGTCCCAGCCACAGAAATGGAAACAGCTCTGCATCCAAGATGACTCTGCTACAGCCTTGTTTGGCTTGATCCTATCAGCAGCTCCATATACCAAGGGACCCAGAAGGACCCCTGTCCTGGCTGTGGATCCTGAAGTGTCCTGGGAATCTACTTCAGACCTTCTTGGCTGCTCTCTGGGAGAGCCTTGGGATAAGCCCACCCAACTTGGCCTGACTGTAGATTCTAAAAGGGCCCAATAACTGGGCTTCAGACCCTCCCAGCCACAGTCCACCAACAACCTTGCCGGCCCAGGGACTCAGCAAGAAACATTTCCATGTACCCTCAGAGCTCCTGAAGGGGCCACATCCTTTAGGCCCCCTCGCAGCTGTAGTTCGTGAGTGGACCCACTGGCACAGGAACCAGGCAGGAGAAAATCTGGGGCTCCTCATGACTCCAGTCCCATCTCAGCTGCAGTCCGTAAGCAGGTCTGCTGGTACAGGGATCCCAAAGTAGACATGTCTGTCTGCTCCCTCACAAATCCTGACAGAGCCCCACACTCATGTCCAGCCCCCTCCCAGCTACAGTCTGCAAGCAGTCTTTTGAGTCCAGGGACCCAGCAGGAGATACTCCCATCTGCATATCCAGAGATTCTGAAAGGGCCTTCTACTCAGCTCTAGCCCCTCCCAGCTGCAGTCCACAAACAATCCTGCTGGCACAAGGACCTGTCAGGAGGCACTCCTGTCTGTATCTCAGGAGATCCTAAAACAACCATATACTTGACTCCAGTCATAGTTAGGGAGCAGTGCAACCTACCCAGGGACCTAGTGGGAGGCACACTCATTCACGTCTCCTGAGCAGCGTCTGCAGACATGATCTTGGCTGTGGACCCTGAAATAGCAATAGGACTCAGTTCCAGCACCTCTCAGCCGTAGTCCAGGCCTAGTCCTTCCTACCCAGGGACCTACCCAGTGACCCAGCAGGGGCTTTCTAGGGGCCTGGTGGGAACCACATCTGCTGCACACCTGGTATCAGGTCCACGGTCTAAGGACTTAACTGTGGACCCTGAGGTGGACTCTTGTCCCAGCATCACTCTACTGAACAAGGTACTAGAGGCCGTCCCATCTACCCAGGGACTAGACAGGATCCAGCAAAAGCAGTTGTAAGAAAGAAGTTTATAGCGATAAATTTCTACAGTAAGAAGAAAGAAAGACAAAAGCAGTTGTAAGAAAGAAGTTTATAGCGATAAATTTCTACAGTAAGAAGAAAGAAAGATCTCAGATAAACAACCTAACTTGACACCGCCTGATTATTGCAGTGTTATTTATATAGCCAAGACATGGGAACAACCCAAACGTCCA
This sequence comes from Callorhinus ursinus, assembly GCF_003265705.2. Classification (NCBI taxonomy): domain Eukaryota; kingdom Metazoa; phylum Chordata; class Mammalia; order Carnivora; family Otariidae; genus Callorhinus; species Callorhinus ursinus. Next base: position 5,048,865 of record NW_027397089.1, read on the forward strand.
TTAACATGTACAATGGAATATTATTCAGCCATAAATAGAAGAAAATCCTGCCATTTGAGACAACATGAATAAATCTGGAGGGCATTATGCTAAGTGAAATAAATCAGACAGAGAAATAGAAATACTGTATGATCTCACTTACATGTGGAATCTAAAAAGTCAACTCATAGAAACAGAGTAGAATGGTGGTTAGTTACCAGGGGAACTGGGTAAACACTGGTCAAGAAGTACAAACTTTCAATCACAATGTGAATATGTTTTTTTTTAATTTTATTATGTTAATCACCATACATCATTAGTTTTTGATGTTTTGAGAAGCTAATGTGCAACAGCATGGTGACTACCCCTAACAAAACTGTAGCATATACTTGAAATTTTCTGAGGGTAGAGCTTAAATGTTCTCAACACATAGTTTAAAAGAAAGAAAGCAAATGAAAAAAATAGGAGCCATTTGAAACTGCCATTTTAGAGAGACAAGCAAGCTTCCTAGTCAGTTAATTTTTTTTAGGAGTTACTTAAATGTAAAACCAAGAGGGGATACTAAAAAGACATACAAGAAATTTCAGATAGTTATTATGCAATTTCTTGATATGAATGACCTATTTACTCTGACAACACAGATGAGATGGCATCAAACAATATTAAAACTTCCTAATGCATGTATTTTGACTGTGTAATAAATAATTTAGGGAAACCAGAAGCCAAGTATTAACTTAGGCCCCATTTATAAAGGAATATCATGTTAATCATCTGAACCCGATTGACAGGTCTAGTCAGAGAATAAAACAATTAGTAAAATAAAATTTCCTCTGAATTCACTAGGCAAATGTCATATATAACAAAGTCTATAGGTTGTTTTTCTATATTATATCAACAGAGCCTAAAATCCCTAAGTCATATGGGTTGAACAAATTACCTAAAAACGGTTGAATTAGCTGTGAAAGTAGATAACACTTCATTACATACTCTGTCCAATTAGCCAAGGACCCACTTTAGTCTGAAGTCAGAGAAAAGAATGCTTGAATCCTTTTTTGAGAATAATGTGATGTAATGACTCTCAGAACTTCTGTTAAGGGTGTGCAGTTGGTCCTGGATAGGACCAAGGAATTCTGGCTGCTGTGGTCTGTATGTTTGTGTCCCTCCCCCACCAATTCATATGTTGAAATCCTAATGCCCGATAAGATAGTATTTGGTAGGCGGGGGCTTTTGGGAAGTGATTAGGTCATCTAATTAGGCAGAGACTTCATGAATGAGATTAATGTTCTTATAAAAGAGACCCAAGAGAGCTCCCCTGCCCCTTCCACCATGTGAGAAGTCTGCCGTCACCAAACCTATGCTGGCTCCCTGATTTCAGACTTTCAACCTTCAGGACTGTGAGTAATGGATTTCTGTTTATCAGCCACTCAGCTGGTGGCATTTGTTGTAGCAGCCGGGACAGACGATGACACTGGTTAAATGAGATGAGCAAAGTAAACATCGTTCTAGGATAAAGCAGCATTATTTCCCTCTAGAAACTTGCACTTGCTTATCAAATGATGTAAATAAGTAAGGATCAATAATCCTCCACTTTTCCTCTAGATCAGCAGTTATCAGATTTTAGCACCACAAGTATTATTGTGTATGTTACAATGCCCCATAGGGCCTGGGGCAGGGACCCAGGGATCAGCTGGGTCTGGATCTGATCTGAACTGACGATGAACACCATAGGTGATGCTGATAGAAGTGGTATTTAGGCTACATTTTGAGAAATACTAGTATGTGGATTGTCCTGATCAATTGATGCTTGATATCAGATTAAATGTATCAATGGTAACAGCTAACAAAGACAAATAGAAGACTTCCCTGGGAGAGTTTGAGCTGAGGTCACAGTAGGTGACTCACTTTCCATGACGTGGATAATTGTGGTTAATTGGTGAGATAAGGAGGCTGGAGGTTGGATGGCACTGAGAAATGTTGCAATAACAAGAGAAATTCTTCTCTCCCATAAAAATTCTATTCTGATTGTCCACTTTGAGTTAGCTGAGAAACACTGAGGCCTTAGCTCCCGCAGATCCAAATGTCCATCACAATATGAACAAAGATTCCTAGTGCTTTGTAAGCAAACCCCACATTCCTCTCGCTACATTTCTGTCAGGAACCTCCAAAAGATCACATCTCTGAAAGAGAGATACTGGGACCAGGAACAACTTTATCACATATTTAAAAGAGGAACATTTACTAGAAACTAGATCATGTTCAAAGGGTGTAAATTTTCCCAGTAAACATTGGTGGTTCAGATGGAATTCTCCCTTTGGTTATCAGTAGTGACACTTCTCTCCCATGTGTTGAGTAAATGTATTTGCATCATCTGTTTGCTGGCTCTAACCTAAAGACGAGAAATTTAGCAAAAGCAAAAGCAAATAAAGCTTCACCACATTTTCTTTCAGTCATTAAGGACCTGTTAGTTTATCAATTTAGATCAACTTTTTAGCTTTCTGTCTAAAGTTTCTGACACATTTATTTAAAGTAAAAGCAAATGCTTGTTTTGTAAAAATATTGACATTTTGGGAGAATTTAAGAAATGCCAGTAGCAGAAATTGAGGGCTTTGGTGATCCACTCGGCCGCAGCAATCCTAGCGTACAGGAACCCCCTTAAGTACTATGTCTTGGTTGATTTTTGTTTTGGTTTGGTTTTGATTGGATCTCAAAACATCTCTCAACTGAAAAAGATTATTATTTTCTTTTGTCTGACAGACTAAATTATACATAAAATTAGACATTACCACTTTTCTTCTTTTTTTTTCTTAAAGATTTTATTTATTTGAGAGAGAGAGAGAACACAAGCAGGGGGAGCGGCGGGCAGAGGGTGAAGCAGGCTCCCTGCTGAGCAAGGAGCCCCATGTGGGACTCGACCCCAGGATCTTGGAATCATGACCTGAGCTGAAGGCACATGCTTAACCGACTGAGCCACCCAGGTGCCCCTAGACATTACCACTTTTCTAAAATACTACCTTTTGAGAAATAACTTTTAAATAATCTGACATAAAATACCTGTTTAAAGCATCTATTTTTCTATGACTTTACCATACAGTCTGAATAAGTTCTCCCATGCAGAAAAAGGAAAATTGAATCACATTCTGTGTAGCTTCCTTCAGGTTCAAGTTTACCAAGCACGTTTCTAGGCAATGCAATAGAAATACAGTATCTCATTTATTGGTGTTCACCCTAGTTTTTCTGCTTGACTCTCCAGAAGCCACATAGAACTGTCTGGAGGATATATGATTATTGTGTGGTAGGGGAGAATTTTTTTCAGCCCCCAAATCACACCCACTATAATTAGCATTAAGACAGTAGATCAGGGATGCCTAGGTGGCTCAGTCGGTAGAGCAGCTGATTCTTGGTTTCGGGGCAGGTCCTGGGATGAAGCCCTGCGTCAGGCTCCATGCTCAGTGGGGAGTCTGCTTGAGAGTCTCTTTCTCCCTCTGCCCCTCCTTTCTCTCTCTCAAATAAATAAATACATGTTTGGTTTTTTTTTAAAGAAGAGTAGTCGACCTAGACCTCACACACTCCCCCAACACAGGTGGGTCTGCAGGATCAGAGTGAGGTCACTGCAGCCATAACGGGAGGCAGCTGGGGTGCCCACCCTGTGCGCTGCGAGGGGTCAAGCTTTGGTTGTCTTTAACACCCCTGTCCCCAGCTGAAAACTGAGGAGCAGAATGGTAGAAAGTTTTGAGGCCGGCTAGTTACAGGCGGCAGAGATGCAGACAGGGCTCACAAAAGACCTCACACAGGAGCTGGCCCAGAGCCGGTCCTGAGGAAATAGTCCCTCCCGTTTCACTCCTTATTATTTATTTATTTATTTATTTATTTATTTATTTATTTATTTATTTATTTGAGAGAGAGCTAGAGCGAGAGTGAGAGAGAGCAGAGAGGGAGAGGGAGAAGCAGATTCCCTGCTGAGCAGGGAGCCCGAGGCGGGGCTCCATCCGAGAACCTGGAGATCACGACCTGAGCCGAATGCAGACACTTAACCCACTGAGCCACCCAGGCGCCCCTGTTTCACTGCTTTAGAAGGCTCTTGATGTCTTCATCAACTCAATGAGGTCACTGCCCCGAACCCCGGCAGCAGGATGCTTGCCCGCGCCACACCCCCCCCCACCCCGCCCACGGCCTCGCTCCTGCACATTGGAAGCCAACTCTGTGCCTCGAGTGCAGGGAGGTGAGTGGGGAGTGAAGCGAAATTGTCCGGAGCCAGCATCACTTCAAAGCTCCTGCAAATATTTATGTTAAGCCCTTCCATGGTTTGAAGGAAAGCACAGAAACTGTGCTCCCAGTTTGGAACCTGGAAGAGAAGGCAGCTGAGAAGAGCCTGATGTAGCCAGCATTCATTTACCCCATAGGTAAAGGGTCCCTGGGATGATGCAGTGGGATGGGCACATGCCTGGCTTTAGGCTCAGGCTGATGGCTGTCTAAATCCCAGCTCTGCCCTCATGAGCTGTAGGACTTGGAGTAGATGTTCCCCCACAGGTGCCTCGGTAGCCAAATCTGTTGAATGTGTACGTTAATCTCTACCCTCCAGGTTCCTGCAAAAGGGTGGGAAAAAATGCACGCAGGCGGTATGCTTAGCAGATTGTCTGATGCACGGGACAAGGCAATAAATGTTACCTCCACTCGCCCCTTTCCTACTCTCCAGCCAGATTCCCATCTGGAATTTCTACCAGCTACCAGAAGTTTCACTAGCTGATTTCCCCTCAAAAGGAGGAGGTTATTACAATGAAGATGTTACCCTTGAAGAGAAATGGATGAGTCTTCCGTTCTTGTACCTGTGGTAACAATAAAAATAAATAACTAATGATTATTGCAGGTTAATTATGTTTCTGGCACTGAGCCAAATATTTTACATTTATTCTTTTCTTAATACTTATGACATTTTTAAGATGCAGGCAGTTTTTCTGTCTACTTTCTTTGGGCTTGATTTGCTGTACCTTATTCACTTTCTTGAGATGAAAATTAAAAACACCAAATCTCAATCTTTCTTCTTTTTTAATGTGTATTGAAAGCTAAAACTCTCTCTAAGCACTCCCTTTGCTGCAACTTAATAATTTTATTTTTTTAAAGATTTTTATTTATTTCTTGACACAGAGAGGCACAGCGAGACAGGGAACATAAGCAGGGGGAGTGGGAGAGGGAGAAGCAGGCCTCCCGCGGAGCAGGAAGCCCGATGTGGGGCTCGATCCCAGGACCCTGGGATCATGACCTGAGCCGATGGCAGACGCTTAATGACTGAGCCACCCAGGTGCCCCTGCAACTTAATAATTTTAATGTCGCATCTTCATTTCACTTACTTCAAAATATTTCCTAATTCCCGATGTGATTCTTATTTGAGCCAAAACTGAAAATTAGATGTGTATGCTTAATTTCCAGTAAGTTGGAAATTTCCAGTTATGATTCTGTGAACAAGATCTATTTTAACTTCACTGTGGTTAGAGAAAATACTAGAAGTGATGTCAGGTTTTGAAATTTGTTGATACTTGCATTATGGTATCAAAGCTGTCTACATAGACAGCTTTGGTAAGCTTTCTATTGTGTACTTGAATATTTTCTTCCATTGTTGGTTATACTGTTCTCTAATGTCAGTTTGGTAAATTTGTTAATGTGCTATTTGAATTATTTATATTCTTCCTGATTGTGTGTGTAAGCTTGTTCTGTCAGCTATTGAGAGAAGTGTGTTAAAGTCTCATTTTGATGTGGAGTGTCTATTTTGCCTTCCACTTTTATCAGTGTTTCTTTTATATATTTTGAAGCTGTATTACAGATTAAAGTTGTCATAACAGGTAGGCTGATTATTTTATCACAGTTAAATGTCCTTTTTTATCTCTAGTAACACATCTTGCTTTAAAATTTACTTTGCCTGATTTTAGTATAACTATGTTACCTTTCTCTTTGTGTTTATGTATTTTTTATTCCTTTACATTCAGATTTTTTAGGGCCTTATATTTCTGGGGTTTTTTGGTGAACAGTGTTATTGAGATATAATTGACATACCATACCATTCACCCATTTCAAATATAAAAGTCAATAATTTTAGTATATTCACAGTTGTGCAACTATAACTATAATCTATTTTAGAGTATTTTCATTACCCCAGAATGAAACCCCATACCCTTTAGCTGCCACCCACATCGACCCTCATTCTTCCTAGCCCTAAGCAACCACTACTGTACTTTCTTTCTCTATAAATTTGTCTAGTCTGGACATTTCATATAAAAGGAATTATACAATACGTGGTCCTTTGTCATTGACTACTTTTATTTAACATTATGTTTTCAGTGTTCATCCATGTTGTGGTGTGTATACTGATACTCCATTTATTTTTATTGTCAAAATATATTTCATTGTATGGATATGCCAGATATTTTCCCAATTTCTACCTTTTGGCAATTATGAATAATGCTTGTATGAGCATTCATGGGCAAATTTTTTGTGGATATAGTTTCTTCTCTTTAGTATATACCTGGAGTAGAATTTTTGAGTCAAATGATAACTGTGTTTAACTTTTTTAGAAACTGCCAGACTGTTTTCCAAAGTGACTATACCATTTTACATTCCCAGCAATAGTGTATGATGCTCTGATTTCTTCATATCCTCAACAACACTTCTCATTATCTCACTTCTTCTTTGTAACCCTCCTTGTGGGTATGAAGTGGTTTCTCAGTATGATTTTTATTTGCATTCCTCTCATGACTAATGATGCTGGGCATCCTTTCATGTGTTTATTGGCTATTTGCATATCTTCTTTGGAAAAATATCTGTTCAGATCTCTTGCCCATTTTTAATTGGGTTCTTTGTCTTTTTTTAAGTTCTGAGAGGTCTTTATGTAGGCTAGAGACAAATCCCTTATGAGATACATGTTTTACAAAAATTTTCTCTCATTCTGAGTTGCCTTTTTAGTATCTTCATAGTATTCTTTGAAGCACAAAAGTTTGAATTTTGATGAAGTCTCATTTATCCATGTTTCCTTTGGTGCTTACACTTTTGGTTTTATATCTAAGAAATCATTGCCAAATCCAAGATCATGAAGATGTATGTCTATGTTTTTCTAACAGTTTTGTAGTTTTAGTTTTTACATTTAGGTCTTTGATACATTTTGAGTTAATTTTGTATATGGTGTGAGGTAAGGGTCCAATTTCATTCTTTTGCCTATGGCTGTCCAGCTTTCTCAGCACATTTGTTGAAAAGATGATTCTTTCTCCATTTACTTGTCTTGGCACCTTTGCCAAAAATCAATTAACTGTAAATGTGAGGGTTTATTTTCGGATTCTCTGTTCTATTCCATTGATCTGTATGTCTGTTCTTATGTCGGTACCATATTGTCTTGATTACTGTTTCTCTGAAGTAAGTTTTGAAATGGGGAATTGCAAGTCCTCTAGCTTTGTTCTTCCTGTTCAAAATTGTTTGGCTACTCTGGGCTCTTGAATTTCCATATGAATTTTAGGTTCAGTTTGTCAAACTATACGAAGAATTCAGCTGAAATTTTGATAGGGTGTGCACTATGTCTGTAGATCAGTTTGCCATCTTAACAATATTGAATCTTCTGCTCCATGAATATTTATTTTATTAACTTTATTCCAAAATATTTTTTTTACTTTTTATGCCATTTTAAATAGTATTATTGTTTTCTTGATCTTATTTTCACGTTGCTCTTTGGTATTGTATAGGAATACAATTGATATCTGTGTATCTATTTTGGTATCCTACAAAATTGCTGAACTTATTTTTTTTTAAGTTTTTTATTTTTATTTTTTTAAAGATTTTTTATTTATTTATTTGACAGAGAGAGAGAGACAGTGAGAGAGGAAACACAAGCAGGGAGGTGGAAGAGAGAGAAGCAGGCTTCCTGCTGAGCAGGGAGCCCGATGCGGGGCTCGATCCCAGGACCCTGGGACCATGACCTGAGCCGGAGGCAGACGCTTAATGACTGAGCCACCCAGGCGCCCCAGTTTTAGTAGTTTTTTAGTGGATTCCTTAGCCTTCTTTTGGTACAAGATCATATTAATTTAAAATAAAGACAGTTTTACTTCTTTCTTTCCAATCTGGATGCATGTTATTTTACTTTCTTGCCTAATTGCCCTGGCTATCCTCTTTAGTAAAATGTTGAAGAGAAGTGGTGAGAGCAGACCTCTTTGTCTTGCTACTGATTATAGGGAAAAAAAGTCAGTCTTTTGCCATATTGCATTTTTCTTAGTTAAATATTCACCTTTAGTAATAACCCCACAAAATGCAGATCTACTCCCTTGCTCATCCCTAGCATCAACCAAGAGAATTCTGAATTACTGTTCTGCCATTTAGGCTTTCTCACCTCAGTATTTGCTTTAAAATGAAGTTTCCAGAGTTAATGACTTTATTTATTAATGATGTTATTTTACATTTAGTACAGTTCTTCAGTTCAGATATGTGTTTTATACATGAGTATGATGTGGTGATTCTGTCAAAAATATGTTCAGGGAAAAATCATTCTGAAATCTTAACTTAAATTTTTTTGTGGGGGTAGTATGAACCACAGTATTCTTCTTGATTTTATAAATTAATTAAGAAAGATAACTTAAGATAACTGATAATTTTTTTTTAAAAATTAATGAGTTGGGCGCCTGGGTGGCTCAGTCGGTTAAGCTTCTGCCCTTGGCTCAGGTCATGATCCCAGGGTCCTGGGATGGAGTCCCGCATTGGGCTCCCTGCTCAACAAGGAGTTTGCTTCTCCCCCTGCCCCTCCTCCCTGTTTGTGCTTGCATGAGAGCTCGTGTTCTCTCTCTCGCAAAAATAAATAAATAAAATATTTTCAAAAATAAATAAAAAATTAATGAGAATAATAAAACAAGATTGCTTTGTATGTGTTAGACACTTTTTAAAGCATTTTTAATTGTTCAAGTCTCATGAATTATGTAGGTATGTAGTAATTATTATCCCATATCAAAGATGAGGAACCTGAAGCACATGGATATAAATAATTTACACAAGAAACATAGCTAATAAGAAGTAGAGGTAGGATTTGAGCCCAAGAAATCTGATTTTTGAGACTGTGTTTTTGATTGCCAAATGAGGATAAGCAAATAAATTACTTAGCAGGGCATGTTAGGTAGTAAATATTCAATAATTGGAGGTTCTAATTGTTATTTTCTTATTGTTCCAAATGAAGCTTAGTATTATTCTTCAGAATTATAATCCTTATTTTTTAGGATTATTTCTTTAGAAACATGTCTCTATGATTCACAGTGCTGCACCAATCCAGACACATGAAAAGAGTAATTAAAATGTTCCTCATTAGCATTCAAAAACAGGAAAACTTAAATAAATATTTAAAATTATAACACTGTGTTTTATTTATTTAGCGACCATTTATTGAATTGCCATTATGTTCAGATCACCAGAGTAGTCTCTGGGATTAAAGAAGTAGAAGAAATTATAATTGAACAACACAGGTTTGAACTGTGTGGGCCCACTTATACCCAGATTTTCTTCAATAAATACAGTACAGTACTGTAGATGTATTTTCTCTTCCTTATGATTTTTTTTTTAAGATTTCATTTATTTATTTGAGAGAGAGCATGAGCAGGGGGAGGGGACATAGGGAGAGGGAGAAGAGACGCCCTGCTGAATAAGGAGCCCTTCATGGGGCTTGATCTCAAGACCCTAGAATCATGACCTGAGCCGAAGGCAGAGGCTTAACTGACTGAGCCACCCAGGCACCCCATCTTCCTTATAATTTTCTTAATAATGTTTTCCTTTCTTTAGCTTAATTTATTGTAAGAGTATAACATATAATACATATAACATACAAAATATGTGTTAGTCAACTGTTTATATTACCGGTAAGGCTTCTGGTCAACAGTAGACTATTAGTAGTTAAGTTTTTGGGGAATCAAAAGTTACACATGGATTTTCAACTGCACAGGGGGTTGGCACCCCTAACCCCAACATTGTTCAAGGGCCAACTGTAATATGATAAGGATGACAGAGGAGTGCACAACTACCTAAGAGAGTAAATGGAGGAAGGGGAATGCTGAGTGTGGATTGCCCATGGAACTGGCCAGATTTGATGTTGCAAATGAGAAGTGTGGTGCTGAAGTATTTGGGGAGTTAGTGCCCTGCAGTGGTTAAGGAATTGGAGAGATTGGCATGCCCAGGTTCAAATTCGAACATTATCACTGAGTAAGTAGCTGGTTGATCGGACAAATGCTGTGACCTTCTATAAATTTCCTTTTTAATTTTAGAATGGGAATAATATTGCCTACTTCAAAATGTTTAATAAGAATTAAAATATATTATGCATTACTAAAGATGTTACATGGCAGAAAGACAGTGGTCCATAAATAGAGAACTTTGTGGAGTGATGGAAATGATTTAGGTGATGGTTACAGGGGTACATACATTTATCAAAGCCCATAGAACTGAGCACTTAGTTGCACTGAATTATATGGAAATTACCTAAGTAGTTTTGATTTTAAAAATCACCAATTACCTCTTACAAACTTCTTGGGCTTGATGACTTTCTTTTTTAAAAAGTTTTTTTAAACATCTTTCAAAGTGGCATGAGCCAGACTTGTTAGCCTGTCTTTAGTATCTAATGACTCTCCAAAAGTCCCCAGAGATAGTCATTGTATAGTTCAGAGCTAAGAGGAAATATTCTCTGTGTCTCAGAAGGCTTTGTGTCTTGTAATATTCCTATACTGTGATGGTTAATTTTATGTGTCAACTTGCAGGGTGTTTTTGGCTAAAACTAACATTTAAATAGGTAAACACTGAGTAAAGCAGATTGTCTTCCACCATGTGAATGGCTCTAATGCAATCAGTTGAAGGCCTGAGTAGAACAGAAAGATCAACCTCTCCCAAGCAAGAGAGAATGCTCCAGCACACCACCTTTGGACTTGAACTGGAACATGAACTCTCTTGGGTCTTCAGCCTGCTTGCCAACCCTTTAGATTTTAGACTTGCCAGCCTCATAATCACGTGAACCAAATCTTTATAATAAATCTCTCTCTTTATATTTACACATTTTATTGTTTTTTTCCCCTCTGGAAAACACTAATATATATACTAAATTATGCAATGAGATGCTTTTCTTTATAGTGGGTCAGTCCCTTGTGGGATTTTTAGATGTATAGCTTCCTGTAAAGAAGCGCTTTCTAGTGAATGACTTTGATGACACTTGCTAATTTGGCACATGAATGTGAAAGGGAGAACTTAAATATTTAAATTTATCATGTGTGTTTAGTGCCAGATACTCTAATAGAGTCATTATATAAAAGGTCAATCCTGGGATAAAATCAAATAAATTAAGCACTGTTAAATTTATACTATTAAATTGTGTCTTTTCTTTTTTCCTGCTGATTTTGAAAAGCATAGAAGTTAAATTATTATAGAGACAATAAATCCTGAGTAATTTCGTCTTTGTTTCTTAAGTTGACTCCTCCCTGGGACAGCTCTCCAAGGAAAAAATTAGTAAAAAGTTTTAAAATCCTTAAACTAAAGAACTCTATTAGCCATAAAGTCCATGATAAGTTTACTACTGCTTTTAAAAACAACAACAAAACTTCATTAAAAAAAATATGTGCCCATTGGGGCACCTGGGTGGCTCAGTCAGTTAATTGCCAACTCTTGATTTCGGCTCAGGTCATGATCTCAGGGTTGTGAGATCAAGCCCTGTGTCAGGCTCTGCGCTGGGTGTGGAACCTGCTTAAGATTCTCTCTCCCTCTCCCTCTACCCCCCTCTAAATATATCTCTATTTAGATAAATATATATATTATATATTATTATAAAATAAATATATATTTAGATATATATTTTATATATATACCATTGTATATATTTTTATATATATATACCCATTATATACCATTATATATACCTATATATATATTTAGATATATGTTTTTATAGATATATATATATATACCCATTGAAGAATTATTTCAGCAGATAATTTAAGGTAAAAGCTGAGTACGTGTAAACATAATGGACTTCTACAATGCTTTGCACACACTCCTCAAATATTTGTTGACTAAATGAATGGATCAATAAGAAAACAACATGTAGAGAGCTGCAGATGCAATTTATTATAAATATGCAACTTTAAAACCAGGAATTGGCTGATATGCAGGAAGTAACCTCCCATGGGAAACCACGGAGACCTGCACCGCACACAGGGCTTGGCAAATAACACATAGTGATAAATGTTTGCAAACTCAATCATTAAATGTAAGGTCTGTGTGGGAAATACAGTTTTTTTCAATGTCTGTGATAGGAAACTGCCTTCTAGTTGAAATCGCCTTGTAATAAGCTGCTCTGGCACTTAACAAACCAAAATTTATGGAGTCAAGTAGTTTTCCCTCTACAGAGCTGCATCCTGCAGAGACGGGAGCCAGAGGGGTTGTGTAGCAGGAGCTCCTTTGGTGATTCAGGAGCAGCAGGGCTGAGATCTCAGCCTGCAGACTGCCTGGGGGGCTTGTTAAATAAAGAGTCTGGTTCAGCAGGTCTGGGTGGGGCCAAGACTCTGCATGTCTAACAAGCTCCCAGGTGATGCCCAGATGGGGTCCATGGAACACACTTGGGGCAGCAAGGTATAGGAAGAGGAAGAGGGAGATTGCCGGATAAACGGGCAGACTAAGCATACGGGGTGATGGGAAACACTGGAGAAGACAAGTTATAAGGAGTCACTTAACTTTTCGGAATCCAAATGGTCTCGTGGGGAAAATGGGTATAATAATAATGATGAAGATAGGAGGATAATAACACGTCATGGGATCCCTAGGAGAACTAATGAACCACTAATAAAAACGTAGGCGCACGCTCCGCACGTAGCCTTGGCGCCGCAGACACTCGCTGACGCAACGGTGAGCACAGGTCACGTGCTGTCTGTAGGTGCGAGGAGTCCGCTCCTCGTCCCTCTTCGTGCCAAGGACGGTGCTCCCTACTGAGCAGGGGCTCGGGCCGCGTTTGCTCAGTCCAGTTAGTAGCAGAGCAATCGATGTCTGTAAAGACATTGGCACCTGGACGATGGCTCCTGTGGCACCAACAGGAGAGAATCGTCACTGAGAAAGCGGTAACTCTGAGACCTTGGGGAACTTCAAGCTCTTCTGAGCCAGCAGTGGGAGACAGAACCAGCGCTTCCCAGTAAAAGTACGGTGTTAGGATAGTTGATCTTTCCTATCCTTTGGTATAAATTATGTCCAAAATCACCTACCTTCTTTTTTTTTTTTAAAGATTTTATTTATTTATTTGACAGAGAGAGACACCACGAGAGGGAACACAAGCAGGGGGAGGGGGAGAGGGAGAAGCAGGCGGGGCTCGATCCCAGAACCCTGGGATCATGACCTGAGCCTAAGGCAGAGGCCCAACAGCTGAGCCACCCAGGCACCCCCAAAATCATCTACCTTCAATACAAGGCCGGGCCCGTGGGGTTGGGTGGCTCAGCCGCTCTGGGGCACAGCCTGCGGGGGTATGATTAGTGCCCCAGAGACCCAAGTCATCCTCCCGATTCTCTGACTCTGGCCCCAGCCACCCGTGTTGCCCTGGATGATGCTCTGCTGAGGGTGAGGTGAGGGTCTGGTGAACAATTTGTAGTGTCCCCAACAAAACTCCCCAGCAGCACAGCAGGAATGCAGGTAGAGGATCCTGAAAATGACCCGCCACTTCACTTAAATCTTATCATCTTATTCTGGTGAGCAGACATGGGAATCTCTCAGCACCTTGAGAAAGCCTGGTTTCATCAACTTTCAGTGTAAATCTAGAGTAAATCACTTAACTTTTGCTAAAAGAAATTAGATACTATTGAAATCTGATCAAAGTATTTAGACACAGTACTTTTAAAAGGTGTTCTTTGTCTCCCTCTCATAATCTGTTGATCCCAGGAGGAAAAAGAAGCTGGTGTCATCTTACCGAAGGATTCCATTAAATATGTTCTAGAGTCAGATGGGTAGCCAAGCTTTGCTTCTTTATTGGCTGAGCAAGTAATTGCTTCCATTTAATTTCACACCATATTTTTAAAAATTTATCGTCACATTTCTAAATTAAGATTGCACGAATTTTCATAGAATGGTTTTAATTTGTAAGGTCATAATTAACAGGTAATTCCCATAACTATTTTCTTTCGATTAGAATTTCTTACACATATATCACATACATATATTTGCTACTCCAGGTTAGGTAAGTTTTAGGTCAGAATAATCCATTATATCGATATATTTTTTATAACCTTAGGGAAAAATATTTCATGAACAATATAAGATAGTTTGCAACTTTTTAGGAAATTTTTAATTTCAGTTAGTTAACATACAGTGTCATACTAGCTTCAGGTGTATGATATAGTAACTCAACACTGCCATACATCACCCAGTGTTCTCCATGACAAGGGCCCTCCTTAGTCCCCATCACCTATTGCACCCGTTCCCTCCCCCCTTACCTCTGCTAACCACCAATCTGCTTTCTGTAGTTAAGAGTGTGTTTCCTGGTGTGTGTGTGTGTGTGCACGCGTGTGTGTGTCTCTCTCTCTTTTTACCTTTCCTGTTTTGTTTTTCAAATTCCACATATGAGTGAAATCAGATCATATTTGTCTTTTTCTGACTATTTCACTTAGCATAATACTCTCTAGTTCCATCCATGTCATTGCAAATGGCACGGTTTCATTCTTTTATATGGCTCAATAATTATATCACTTCTTTATCCACACATCTATTGATGGACGCTTGGGCTGCCTCCATATTTGGCTATTATAAATAATGCCACCAACAACATAGGGGTGCATGTATTCCTTTGAATTAGTGTTTTGTATTCTTTGGGCAAATACCCAGTGGTTCAATTTCTCATTGGGTAGGAACCTCCATACTGTTTTCCACAGTGGCTGCACCAGTTTGCATTCCCACCAAGAGTGCAAGAGGGTTCCTTTTTCTCCACATCCTTGCCAACACTTGTTTCTTGTGTTGCTGATTTTAGCAATTCTGACAGGAGTTAGGTGGTATCTCATGGTAGTTTTGATTTGCATTTCCCTGATGACAAGTGGTGTTGAGCATCTTTTCATATGTCTGTTGGCTATCTGGATGTCTTCTTCGGAGAAATGTCTGTTCATGTCTTCTGCCCATTTTTTAATTGGATTATTTGGTTTTTGAGTGTTGAGTTGTATCACTTCTTTATGTATTTTGGATGCTAACCCTTTATCAGCTATGCCATTTGCAAATATCTTCTTGCATTTAGTAGGTTGCCTTTTAGTTTTGTTGATTGTTTCCTTTCCTGTGCAGAAGCTTTTTATTTTGATGTAGTTCCAATAATTTATTTTTTAGTTTGTTTCTCTTGCCTTAGGGGACATATCTAGAAAAAAAATTGCTACAGCCGATGTCAGAAAAGTTATTGCCTATGTTCTCTTCTAGGATTTTTATGGTTTCAAGTCTCACATTTAGGTCTTTAATCCATTTTGAATTTATTTTTGTTTGTAGTGTAAGAAAATGATCCAGTTTCATTCCTTTGTGTGTTGCTGTTTGCAGCTTTTATTAATTTTTCTTCAGGCTTTGCTTAAGAATTGGTTATGTCACAACTCAGTTGGATCCAATTATTGATAATCTTACAGAATCTGCATCTTAATACCTCTTAGAAGGTCAAGGACAGCTGTGATGATGGCATCTTTAGGGAGAACATTTTTTTTTAAGATTTATTTATTTATTTTAATGAGAGAGAGAGAGAGAGAGTGCACTCTCATGCAAGTGGGTACGGGAGGGGGGTCAGAGGGAGAGAAACTCAAGCAGACTCCTGTTGTCTAACAGGTCCTCTCTCTCTCTCTCTCTCTCTCTCTATATATATATATATATATATATATATATATTTTTTTTTTTTGCCAGAGAGAATATCTTTAAAATCAAACTCAACATTTTTGACAGAGGTTCTCAACATTCAATTGACTTATAGTCAGTAAATGGTTCTATCCTGCAGCTCACCAAGGGCTGTAATTTGTGGTCATTTAATCCTGAAAGATCCACCAGGAAGCAAAATTAGGACAGTCTTTAGATATTTTAGGGAATGTGTCTATGGCTGTGTATGTGATTTTAAAGCATGAGGGTTTTTTGTTTTTAATATCTTAAATAATGTTGGGCATGCTCTATGGTATATATCAGGCATCCCCAGCCCATTGGTTTATGTATTGAAGCAGACACAGAGCTTCTTGCTTAAAAAGGCACTCTCTCTGTCCATCAGTGTTCTCTAGGTCCACCTAACCCTTACTCCTTCATGTTCAAAAGAGGATTCTCACTTTGCCTCCACTTGACTGGTTATAAAGAATAGGGAATATCCTCCAATGTGGAAGTTGTCTGCTGCACAAGTTCTAACCAGAGACTGTAACCTCAGAACTCTCTGCCATCAAATGCTCAGTTCTGAGACATAATGTTTATTGTTATTACTTCATAGCCTTCATGACATAGCATTTATCTTATCTGTTCATTTGGTATCTGCATTCCTTCAATACCATATCATTCACTGCCATCTGCCTATCTGCTGTCACATAATAGGTGCTCAGTAAAATTCATGCAATACTTGAATGAGTATAAACCGAGGAATATGTAAGCCATCCATTCCTGTATATATTAGAAATTTTACTCTTGTATCAAGATGTTCAGATCAGGGGTGCCTGGGTGGCTCAGTCAGTTAAGCGTCTGCCTTCAGCTCAGGTCATGATCCCAGGGTCCTGGGATTGAGCTTGCTTCTCCCTCTGCCTCTTCCTCTGCCTCCCTCCCTCTCTGTCTGTCTCTCATGAATAAATAAATAAAATCTTAAAAAAAAATGTTCAGCCGTCGCTCGCCAATGCCAGCGCCGCCTCTAGCTCACCGAGCTCTAGCCGAAGGAGAAGGGGGTAAGTAAGGAGGTTTCTGTACCATGGCTCGTAAAAAGCAGACTGCCTGCAAATCGACCAGTGGTAAAGCACCAAGGAAGCAACTGGCTACAAAAGCCGCTCGCAAGAGTGCGCCCTCTACTGGGGGGGGTGAGGAAACCTCATCGTTACAGGCCTGGTACTGTGGCACTTCGTGAAATTAGACGTTATCAGAAGTCCACCGAACTTCTGATCCGCAAACTTCCTTTCCAGCGTCTGGTGCGAGAAATTGCTCAGGACTTCAAAACAGATCTGCGCTACCAGAGTGCAGCTATTGGTGTTTTGCAGGAGGCAAGTGAGGCCTATCTGGTGGGTCTCTTTGAAGACACCAACCTGTGTGCTATCCATGCCAAACGTGTCACCATTATGCCAGAAGACATCCAGCTAGCGCGCCGCATACGTGGAGAACGTGTTTAAGAATCCACCATGATGGAAAACATTTCATTCTTTAAAAAAAAAAAAAAAATTTCTCTTCTTCCTGTTATTGGTAGTTCTGAACGTTAGATATTTTTTTTCCATGGGGTCAAAAGGTACCTAAGTATATGATTGCAAGTGGAAAAATAGGGGACAGAAATCAGGTATTGGCAGGTTTTCCACTGTCATTTGTGTGTGAATTTTTAATATAAATGTGGGGACATAAAGCATTAATGCAAGTCAAAATGTTTCAGCAGTTCAACTTTATAACAATTATAAATAAATTATAAATAAACCTGTTAAATTTTTCTGGACAATGCCAGCATTTGGATTTTTTTAAAACAAGTAAATTTCTTATTGACGGCAACTAAATGGTGTTTGTAGCATTTTTATCATACAGTAGATCTCTCCATTCGCTATACTTTTCTAACTGAGTTGTCCTACATGCAAGTACATGTTTTTAATGTTGTCTGTCTTCTGTGCTGTTCCTGTAAGTTTGCTATTAAAATACATTACACTATAAAAAAAAAAAAGATGCTGAGATCATCCTAGATCTGGGGCATGCAGGGCACACCACTTGAGGCCCCTCATAGAATTGCCTTTAGCAGGTTGTGCCTCGGCACTGTTTTTGTCCTACAGTAAGTGACATTGTAAAAAAACAGCTATGTGTAATTATTCTTCATAACTCTGGGCTTGGGGATGGAGTTACGGCCATCACCTGTACATCATCAGGTGACTTCTTTATGCAAACACAAAGACAAAAGTCCTCTCCTGAATTACAGATTTGTTTCTAAGTGATGGATAAATTTCTTTGCTAGTCAAAGTTGTGCCCTTGATGAACAGCTGCTTGGTCTTGTATACTATGCTTCTCTGTTGGCTAGTCTTCCTCTTCCTCTTGGGCTTATTATTTTCCCTCAGTAATTTATTTTATGTGATTTTTATATATATTTTTGTATTTGCCTCAGTTACTTTGTGGAAGGAAAGGGCAAAAAATAAATAAGTAAAGCACTGACTTAATAGTTGTTTGTTTGTTCCTTCGGAATGCAACCAGGATAGGAAATATACATGTCATTGCTATCCCTAAATGATAATCACTCTTGGGGATAGTATCTCTCACCTAATACAAATGTTAACATATTCATCATTTGGAGGGACAGTACTTTACAGATGTGAATGATTTATACTTCCTTATCTTCCTTCAATAGCATCTTCCCCGTTTCCTCTCTTTGGGTCCCATCCATTCTCTGAGATCCAATTCAACTTCCACTTCCTTCTGAGAGCATGTTCATACCTCCTCATCTTTCTTTAGTGTTTTCTTAAAACATATTGTACACATATCAGTAAGCAAACTAGTCATGTGCTTTTATTTCCTGTATGAGTATCTTGAACCATGCTTTAAGCCTTGTGTTGATTTTCAGGGCAGGCGTGGTGTGGCCCTGAACTCAGACTGTCTATTTCTTTAAGGAAAGTGCTAAGCTTTTTGGAATACCCACTTTTCCCACAAGGGTTTAGTGCATTTCACTGTATAAACCAGGCAGTCATTACAGTATCTCTTGAATTAATTTCTTTTGGGCTTCATTTACCCTGCCATGTGTTATAAAGAGCATTTGACTGTGAACAGAGAATCCTGGGTTCTGGAACTCACACCAAAGTAACCAGCTACATGGGCTGTGGAAGGGCTGGACCTCTCTGGATCTTAGTTTCTAAATCTAACTAAAAAATATTTTCAGTGATTTTTTTTCTCTTCTAGTTACAAAATTTCATGAGTGTCTAGTACTATTGCCTTCAATACCAATAAACTACTGTAAACTACTGACCATTATTATAATGAATAACTTAAGGCTCCATTGCGACCAGTACTATTACCCCAATACAAACATGTTAATATATTAAAATAGAGTTTATATTTTAATAACACTCCGAACTTCTCATTGAACACTTAGCTTGGAATATTTACATGTAAGTTCTAAATGGGTCAACCACAAATTCATGAAAACTTACTTTTTTAAATGTTTGAGTTGTTTAGTGACCTCAAAATTGACCTTATTGTCTTTCTGCTGATCTTAACATTCATCTTTACTATTGACAATTTTTATGAAAGATGGAAGTTTAAGAAAAAATATATATATATTCTTTAATTATGTTTAAGAAATGACGGACAGTGTATTTTAAAATCAATAATATATGGAAAACCGTTTACCATGCTAATGGACATCAAAAGAAAGCTGGGGTGGCAATCCTTGTATCAGACAAATTAGATTTTAAACCAAAGACTATAATAAGAGATGAGGAAGGACACTATATAATACTTAAAGGATCTATCCAACAAGAAGATCTAACAGTTTTAAATATTTATGCCCCTAACATGGGAGCAGCCAATTACATAAGCCAATTAATAACAAAATCAAAGAAGCACATCGACAATAATACACTAATAGTAGGGGACTTTAACACGCCCCTCACTGAAATGGACAGATCATCTAAGCAAAAGATCAACAAGGAAATAAAGGCTTTAAATGACACACTGGACCAGATGGGACTTCACAGATATATTCAGAACATTCCATCCCAAAGCAACAGAATACACATTCTTCTCTACTGCCCATGGAACATTCTCCAGAATAGATCACATCTTGGATCACAAATCAGGTCTCAACCAGTACCAAAAGATTGGGATCATTCCCTGCATATTTTTGGACCACAATGCTTTGAAACTAGAACTCAATCACAAGAGGAAAGTCGGAAAGAACTCAAATACGTGGAGGCTAAAGAGCATCCTACTAAAGAATGAATGGGTCAACCAGGAAATTAAAAAAGAATTAAAACAATTCATGGAAACCAATGAAAATGAAAACACAACTGTTCAAAATCTTTGGGATGCAGCAAAGGCAGTCCTGAGAGGAAAGTATATAGCAATACAAGCCTTTCTCAAGAAACAAGAAAGGTCTCAAATACACAACCTAACCCTACACCTAAAGGAGCTGGAGAAAGAACAGCAAATAAAGCCTAAACCCAGCAGGAGAAGAGAAATAGTAAAGATCAGAGCAGAAATCAATGAAATAGAAACCAAAAGAACAGTAGAACAGATCAACGAAACTAGGAGCTGGTTCTTTGAAAGAATTAATAAGATTGATAAACCCCTGGCCAGACTTATCAAAAAGAAAAAAGAAAGGAACCAAATAAATAAAATCATGAATGAAAGAGGAGAGATCACAACCAACACCAAAGAAATACAAACAATTATAAGAACATATTATGAGAAACTATATGCCAGCAAATTAGACAATCTGGAAGAAATGGATGCATTCCTAGAGACATATAAACTACCAAAACTGAACCAGGAAGAGATAGAAAACCTGAACAGACCCATAACCACTAAGGAAATAGAAGCAGTAATCAATCTCCCAACAAACAAGAGCCCAGGGCCAGATGGTTTCTCAGGGGAATTCTACCAAACATTTAAAGAAGAATTAATACCTATTCTTCTGAAACTGTTCCAAAAAATAGAAATGGAAGGAAAACTTCCGAACTCATTATATGAGGCCAGCATCACCTTGATCACAAACCAAAGACCCCATCAAAAAGGACAATTACAGACCAATATCCTTGATGAACATGGATGCCAAAATTCTCACCAAAATACTAGCCAATAGGATCCAACAGTACATTAAAGGGATTATTCACCACAACCAAGTGGGATTTATTCCTGGGCTGTAAGTTTGGTTCAACATCTACAAATCAATCAGTGTGATATAATACATTAGTAAAAGAAAGAACAAGAACCATATGATCCTCTCAATAGATGCAGAAAAAGCATTTGATAAAGTACAGCATCCTTTCTTGATTAAAACTCTTCAGAGTATAGGGATAGAGGGTACATACCTCAATTTCATAAAAGTCATCTATGAAAAACCCACAGCGAATATCAGTCTCAATGGGGAAAAACTGAGAGCTTTCCCCCTTAGGCCAAGAACACAGCAGGGATGTCCACTGTCACCACCACTATTCAACATAGTACTAGAAGTCCTAGCCTCAGCAATCAGACAACAAAAAGAAATAAAAGGCATCTAAATCAGCAAAGAAGTGAAACTCTCACTTTTTGCAGATGATATGATACTTTATGTGGAAAACCCAAAAAACTCCACCGCAAAACTGCTAGAACTCATACAGGAATTCATTAAAGTGGCAGGATATAATATCAATGCACAGAAATCAGTGGCATTCCTATACACCAACAACTAGACAGAAGAAAGAGAAATTAAGGAGTCGATCCCATTTACAATTGCACCCAAAACCATAAGATGCCTAGGAATAAATCTAACCAAAGAGGCAAAGAATCTGTACTCAGAAAACTATAAAATACTTATGAAAGAAATTGAGGAAGACACAAAGAAATGGAAAAATGTTCCATGCTCATGGATTGGAAGAACAAATATTGTGAAAATGCCTATGCTACCTCGAGCAATCTACACATTTAATGCAATCCCCATCAAAATACCATCCACTTTTTTCAAAGAAATGGAACAAATAATTCTAAAATTTGTATTGAATCAGAAAAGACCCCGAATAGCCAAAGGAATGTTGAAAAAGAAAAGCAAAGCCGGCAGCATCACAATTCCAGACTTCCAGCTCTATTACAAAGCTGTCATCATCAAGACAGTATGGTACTGGCACAAAAACAGACACATAGATCAATGGAACAGAATCGAGAGCCCAGAAATGGACCCTCAACTCTATGGTCAACTAGTCTTCGACAAAGCAGGAAAGAATGTCCAATGGAAAAAAGAGAGTCTCTTCAACAGATGGTGTTGGGAAAATTGGACAGCCACATGCAGAAGAATGAACCTGGACCATTTCCTTACACCACACACAAAAATAGACTCCAAATGGATAAAAGACCTAAATGTGAGACAGGAATCCATCAAAATCCTTGAGGAGAACACAGGCAGCAACCTCTTCGACCTCAGCCGCAGCAACTTCTTCCTAGAAACATCACCGAAAGCAAGGGAAGCAAGGACAAAAAGGAACTACTGGGACTTCATCAAGATAAAAAGCTTTTGCACAGCAAAGGAAACAGTCAACAAAACCAACAGACAATCAACAGAATAGCAGAAGATATTTGCAAATGACATTATCAGTTAAAGGGCTAGTATCCAAAATCTATAAAGAACTTATCAGACTCAACACCCAAAGAACAAATAATCCAATCAAGAAATGGGTAGAAGACATGAACAGACATTTCTGCAAAGACATCCAAATGGCCAACAGACACATGAAAAAGTGCTCAACGTCACCCGGCATCAGGGAAATCCAAATCAAAACCTCAATGAGATATCACCTCACACCCGTCAGAATGGCTAAAATTAACAAGTCAGGAAACCACAGATGTTGGCGGGGATGTGGAGAAAGGGGAACCCTCCTCCACTGTTGGTGGGAATGCAAGCTGGTGCAGCCACTCTGGAAAACAGTATGGAGGTTCCTCAAACAGTTGAAAATAGAGGTACCCTATGACCCAGCAATTGCACTACTGGGTATTTACCCCAAAGATACAAATGTAGTGATCCGAAGGGGTACGTGCACCCCAATGTTTATAGCAGCAATGTCCACAATAGCCAAACTGTGGAAAGAGCGAAGATGTCCATCAACATATGAATGGATAAAGAAGAAGTGGTATATATACACAATAGAATATTATGCAGCCATTAAAAAAGTGAAATCTTGCCATTTGCAATGACGTGGATAGAACTAGAAGGTACTATGCTAAGCGAAATAAGTCAATCAGAGAAAGACAAGTATCATATGATCTCACTGATATGAGGAATTTGAGGAACAAGACAAGAGGATCATAGGTAAAGGGAGGGAAAAATGAAACAAGACAAAAGTGGAGGGGGAGATAAATCATAAGAGACCCTTAATCTCAGGAAACAAACTGAGGGTTGCTGGAGTGGAGGGGGGTGGGAGGGATGGGGTGGCTGGGTGATGGACACTGGGGAGGGTATGTGTTATGGTGAGCGCTGTGAATTGTGTAAGACCGATGAATCACACACCTGTACCCCTGAAACAAATAATACATTATATGCTAATAAAAAAAGAATAAAAAAATAAATAAATATTCACATAAAAAAGTAAAATCAATAATATGACAGGCTTAATCTGAGCAAACCTCAAGGGTACACTGATGTGAAGTTATTGCATTTCCCATTTTTGAGGTTGTAAGCCATTTTAAAGAAAAACAAAGTATTGGTAAGACCGTGATCTTGTCTTATATCCAAAGGTCACATCCTTTACCAATCTTCCTCACATTAAATATAATTCTGAAATGCTATGAGATCTGAGAAATAAATTGAAAGTTTGAAAGTTTCTTTCTTCAGCTTTTTGGGTAATTGATTTTAGCATCAAAGGCAGAGTAGATGGTGGGCATTACTCAGAATTGTTCACCCGTCTCTGACTTCCATGATCTCATCATGTTTTGTGTTTTATAATAACAAGAGCATGCTCCTAATCCATGCAAAGCACAGAGAATCTGTTAACAAAAACCCCACTTGACTCCACATTCTTTAGCAGCAAACAAATTCCTTTTGTGATGATAGCACTTTGTTTATTGTCCCAGCCACTCGGGCACCCATGCCAGATGAAATCATTGTCTACAAACCTTTCTCAGTCCACCACTACTTGTGAAACCCTGTCAAACCACCTGTCATTTTTCGGTGACACCATCTGTCCGCAAGCACAGCCCACGCTTATTGTAGCTGTGCGCATGCGGTTATGGGGGGGGAGGGCTGCACAAGCAACAGCGCACATTAATTATTCTCTCCCTTTTCTCAATTCAGTATCCTACACAATGCAAGAATCCCTCTATATAATACACACCCCAAGGGGAATTATTTAGCATCTGCCTGAAAACTTCCAGGAAGAGGCATCTCACTCTTATGCAAGAAGACACATTTTACTTTAATAGTTGAATTGTCAGAAAGGTTTTCCCGACCCTGAGCTGGAATCAACCTCGCTATAATGTGTACCTTGTAGACCCCGTGCTTCCACCTGAGAGCCTGTTAGGTGTCTGACAATGGCTACCATGCTCCTTCTCTAACCATGTCTTTTATAAGCCAAACATCTCGTTTTTTTTTTTTTTTCCAATTTATCCCTCCTTTGCCAGATTTCTCATACAGTTAATCTTTCTGATGACATTGCTTGGCTAGTCTTCCGATTATCTGTTTTCCCCATTTAAATACAGCACCCAGAATCTGAAATGGCTTTTTTTTATTTATGTTCAATTAGCCAGCATATAGCACATCATTAGTTTTGTTTTGTTTAAAGATTTTATTTATTTGACAGAGAGAGACACAGCAAGAGAGGAAACACAAGCGGGGCGGGGGGCGGTGGGAGAGGGAGAAGCGGCCTCCCTGAGGAGCAAGGAGCCCGATGCGGGGCACGATCACAGGATCCTGGGATCGAAGGCAGACGCTTAGACTGAGCCACCCAGGCGCCCCACATATCCTTAGATTTTGGTGTAGTGTTCAACGATCCATCAGTTGTGTATAACACCCAGTGCTCATCACCACATGTGCCCAACGCATCACCTGGTTACCCCTTTCCCCACACCCCCCGCCCCTCCGTAACCCTCAGTTTGGTTCCCGGAGCCCATAGTCTCTCGTGGTTCATCTCCCTCTCTGATTTCTTCCCATTCAGTTTTCCCTCCCTTCCCCTGTGGTCCTCCACGCTATTCCTTATGTTCCACATACGAGTGAAACCATATGATAATTGTCTTTCTCTGCTTGACTTGCTGAAATGGCTTTTCGAACTGTAGTTTGGTAAATTCAGGATAGGGAGAGATTATTTACTTGCCAGGCACTGGATTGATCCCATGTATCTATAATCCACCTGGAAATAATATATATTTTTTACATTAACAGGACTTTATGGCTCAGATGGGAGATGCAGTCAACATAAACCTTTGTTCTCATTTTTTGTTAATGTAAACATTTATGTCTCACCCATGACGAAATAAAACCGCATGAAAGGATCCATGTTTGTTTGTATTTAGTTTCACTTCCTGATATCAGCCTGAAATTTCAGATTTCCTGGAACTTCTTGTTTTTTTTTTTCCTGCTACTCATTATCTTAATACATTTTTTTCTAGCGATTTTAATTGACAGATTTGGTATGAATGCCCCTGAATATTTATTTAAATCATTGATACATGTATTAAGTGAGAGTGGAACTAATATAAGCTTTGTGGCATATCTGTGGGACCTCTCTTCAAGTTGACCTCTATCTTATTCAAATTCTTGGATGTAGTTATTCCACTAGCTGTGAATTTACCTACTTTATTATCCAACTCACAATTCTGTCTCATCTACAGTGATATCATGAGACTCTTTGTCATGAGACTCTTTACCTTGCTGAAAGCATTCCCGTGATGGAGGGTAAGGAACTCTATCAAAACTATGGTTAGTCCTGTCAGTCATATCTCAATAAAGCTGAAAAAAATATATTTAAATAACAATCTTATTGTGTCTACTGATCATATTTCTTGTCCTTAGTGACAACCCCCCCCCAATAATCCCTTCTAGTATTTTGCCTGTGACTGATACTATGTTCACTAATCTCTTATTTTTAGGACACACCTTTCTAATTTTAAAAAATTGGAAAAATATTACCTTTAAGTGTTCTGGGACCATTTCTATCAACCATAATTTTTCTAGTGATTATGCTATCCTATAACAATATCTTACATAATAGCTGCATACTTTGAAATATATTTTCCCATATTTAGAAATTCCATGGAAATAAGTACCTAGAAGACCTGGAGTAAGGTGTCATCAAATTGATAGGTTTGAACAAGAGAGGAGAAAGACAGCTGGTTAGATATAGAGCATGGAGGTGAATCCAGCAAAGCTTGCTTGGCCAAAGTAGAGAATTCAAAATGGGGAAATTTTTAAAATAAGGTAAGGAGTTGAAGAAAGATTATATAAAGGGAATAGTAAGACACACACTGGAGTCCAGATTTGAACTGGTAGAAAACAAAAGGCAAAGGTATGTTTTGAGGAAGGAATTTTGAAACAACATGTGGGAAAGACTATGGAAATATGTAGAGTATGTGGGACCTGTTAAAAACATTCTGTTGAGATTGGCTGAAGGCCTGGAGGTAGGCAGAGAATGTTGGAATATATAAAATCCATCATGGAAGGAGATTTGGTTGTACTTGGGGCAGCTTAAATATGAAGAGAGAAGCCATAAGAGAAATAGAAAATTAAGGAACTTAGGGCAAAGCACCTAGAGGACTAAGAAAAAGAACCACTGAGCTTACTGATGGGGACTCTAGGGTGAGGCAAAGTTTTAGGAAGGGATGAAACAAAGTCAGATCAGTTTTTCATTTACGCAAGTAATATAAAAATGTAATGGAATATCTGGAGAAAGGAAAAGCAAAAATAAATAATTAACCCTCCCATCAATCATAATATACATTCCTATATCTTATTATTTAATGTCTTTCCTATAAAATATAGGCATGTGTGACATCTTTAGCCCTACTATCTGAATCAAATTTTGCATGGGGAGTCTTTCCTCCCTTTGTGGAGTGATAGATAGATAAGTAGAGTATGAGTCAATGTTCTCCAAAGGATATATAAATAGATTTATTATAAGATATTGGCTCACACTCTTATGGAGGCTGAGAAGTTCCATGATCTACCCTCTGCAAGCCAGAAACCCGAGGAAGTCCATGGTATAGCTGGAAGGTCTGAGAGCCAGAAAACCAATGGTGTAAGTTTAGTCTAAATCTGAAGGCCTGAGAACCAGGAACACTGAGGGCAGATGTGATGTATGTTCTGGCTCAAGCAGTCAAGGATAGAAAGAGCAAATCCAACTTTCCCCCACCTCTTTGCTCTTGTTCAGGCCCTCAGAGTATTGAATGATACCAACCCACACTGGGAGGGCCATCTACTTTACTCAGTTCTCCATTTCAAATGCTAATCTCTTCCAGAAACATCCTCACAGATACATCCAGAAATAATGCTTAACCATCAAAGATAATAGATAGATAGACAGACAGACAGACAGATAGAATTCTAAAGATGACCCTGCTAAGATTCCCGTCCCCTGCTAATTCAGTCAAACACTAATCTAGGTATGACTGCCCTGAAGGAAATTTGCAGATTTAATTAAAGTTCTAAGTCAGTGTACTTTAAGATACAGAGATTATCTGGGTGAGCCTGATCTAGTCAGTTGAAACCTTCAAAAGGCAGAAGAGGAAAGCAAAAGGTCAAGTCAGAGAGAGTTGAAACATGGGAAGAACTCCATCCACCATTGCTGCTTTAAAGATGCAAGGAGTCACCTGAGAAGGAATGTGGACAGTCTGCAGAGAGCAAGGAAATTGGTACATTAGTCCTATAAATGCAAGGAACTGAATTCTGGCAACAACCTGAATAAGCTTGTAAGCAATTCCTCCCCAGATCCTCTAAATAAGAGCCCACACAGTCAACATATTGACTTTGACCTCATGAGACCCTAAGCAGAAAACCCAGTTGAGCCCCAGACTTGTGACCTACAGAACTATGAGATAATAAATGAGTGTTGTTTCCAACGGCTGAATTCATGCCAATTAGTCACAGTGCAGTATAAAACTGATATTCTCTCTCTCTATATGCCTACACGCATACTAAGTTGTTTACAAATTTATATCTTGTTTTACTCACTTGTCATTCTATTATATAAAATACTGCCCATGTTTTTTATGTTACTACAGAGCCCTCATAAATACTATCTTTCTGGCTGCTTAGTAGTTATCAAATTCATGTATTAGAGATTATTGAATAATTTCCCTGTCAGTAACGTTTAGATTCCTTTCTATTTTGTGTGTGTGTGGAAATGAGTACCTTCATGCATATGATTTCTAAAATATGGATTTGGGGTAATCATCTTAAGACCTAGTAGAATTCCTGAGTCAAAAGGTGAGAGGTAGGGCGCCTGGGTGGCTCAGTTGGTTAGGCGACTGCCTTCGGCTCAGGTCATGATCCTGGAGTCCCGGGATCGAGTCCCACATCGGGCTCCCCGCTCAGCGGGGAGTCTGCTTCTCCCTCTGACCCTCTTCCCTTTCATGCTCTCTCTCTCTTTCTCTCTCTCTCAAATAAATAAAATCTTTAAAAAAAAAAAAGGTGAGAGGTATTTCGTAGCCACTCATACCATTATATTAATGGCCGAGTCAATCTAAACTAATTCTCAGCTGACAGCAACCATTATACATGGTAATATGTATGCAACATGTAGAGGGTTGTTTCTGACTTTTCCCTTTCCATGGTCTCTTGACAGTGCTGTAGTCCTGCAGCTGCTGGCGCATGTCACACTTTTTCTTTAGATTTTATTTGATAATGTTTGGCATTTCCTCTTTAAAGTGGTATTTCTGTCTTGCCTAAATTGTCACAGTTTGATATTGATCACACCCGCTCGCTGCTGAGAAAACCCAGATTAGGAAAGAACCAACATTTGCTGAGTAGGGGGGTGAGGAGAATGCCAGAGTAAGTGATTCATTGCAGCCTTATGTGAAGGATGAACTCGGAAGCAGACATGGAAAGTGAGGTGCTCACAAAACGACCATATTGATGACAGATTGAGTGGGAGAGCTGTTTTGAAGAGGAGATGTAGCGGATGGAAAGTGGAAGGGAAGAGGCAGAGGTTGAAGGAGGATGCCTGGCTGTTATATCTTGGAATGAGTGGGTGCGGATAGTACGTGTCTCAGAGAAGTCATTAAAATAAATCTTAATTCCCATGTGGTCTTTGTCCTAGTTCCTGTGTCTGCCATAACAAATCACTCCAAACAGGTGGTTCAGAACAACTGAAATATTCCCACATAGTTCTGGAGGTCAGAGTCCGAAATAGTCAACAAGGCAACACTCCCATGGAAGGCTCTAGAAGAGAATCCTTGCTTGCCTCTTCTAGCTTCTGATGGCTCCGCATGTTTCTTGGCTTCCTTGGCTTATGGCCACATAAGCTCCAGTCTCTGCCTCCACCTAAATATGAACTTCTCCTCTGTGTCTTTTTCTCTTCTCTCTCTTATAAGGCTACCAGTCATTGATTTACCAAGGTAATTCAGGATGATCTCATCCAAAATTCCTTAGCCAATTACCTCTGCAAAGACCCTTTTTCCAAATAAGGACATATTCAAAGACTCTAGGGATTGGGATGTGGACATATCTTTTGAGAGGCCATAATTAACTCACTACAGTCTTTAATTTGCCAGAGGTACACTATTTTAGGGGGAAAAAGTCTCTGGGAGATAACTTATGACTCATCCTTAACCAAGGTGAAAAGTACTTCCAGAAAGTGATTCAGCACTAGACCAACTTTCCAGTGGTGGTACCCCACGTCCATCTCTCTCTCTGTAGCTCCTTCATGACTCTGAAATACCTTCCCCCTACCCATCTAGGCAGAAGGTACATGTTATTAGAGATCAGCCATTAAGCAATGTGTATGTTAACATTTCCGGGTGTCGCATTTGCTCATTTCCAAGGGGTAAGTACACCCAGTGTGGCTAATTTCAAGCTGCCTGTTTGATGTCCCTGCCCACAAAATGGAAAGAGATACGCCCAGTTGGATCTAGCACACTACTATCAATAGACATGCAGTATTACTATCACATGCATTTTTACCTAAAGATGATTTATAAATAATTTATCTTTTTTTTCCTCCAGAACTCACAATGTTTGTAGAGACCAAGATTGGGCAGGCTTAGCTCAGGAACTTCTAACTTAGTAGTTCCTTAGACGAGGAACTGCCTGAAATATATACATAATACTTTTATTTAGGATAAATGCACGGCCTGTAACAGAGAACAAAACAATAAATTGGTTTTAAATATATTCCAGGTCATGTATTTTCCTTCTGCAGGGATTTCTCTTCATATTTTTAAAAGTAGAGTCTGAGTTCCTTTTTGAAATTCAGAGTCATTAGTGAAAGAAAAAGAAAGACAAATATCGAGGACCTTTTTCAGTGAACCAGAATCCTAAGAGCATTCCGTGGGGCTAAGGAAGTTAGAGGTGTAATTATATGATCTGGATATGTGTGCTAATTTGAATTCCCTTGTTAAAACTTCGGGACTTCAAAATTTGCATTTCTAGTTGAAACCTAGCTGAGTAATCCAGTAGAGGAAGGAGAAATTTTAGATGAAAACCTGTGCTCTCTTTGACTATTTTAGAGCAGAAAAAAAAAAAAAACCAGAGAAGTAAAATTAATTCAGATAAGATAGTAATTGCACTACTGTTTACTGCTTTGTTCTGTTTCAAGAAGTTACCTTGTGAGGAAATTGATTTTAATCCTTTCAGGAAAAAATACTTCCCCTGAGTTTGTTTATAAGGGTGTTTTTGAGATCTAAAGTGTCCCTGGATTTTTTGAAGTGCGTGTTTATATTACACAGGATGCTGGGGTCGGAAGTGGGAGAAAGCGGAGAAGAGTGTTGGGAGAGTGCTCCCTCGCCCTAGCCGGTCTGGGCCAGTGTGAGCAGTGGCATATGGAAGCTTTCTCTTGGGTTTCTCCACCATCCTTCCTGTGAAGTCGTAGTAGAGTCACCACCTTGTCCTGCTTGTAAAACTGAAAATCCCACATCCTGGGGGCCCCTTCAGGCCCAGGTAAGCCAGACAGGACATTTGGTCACCCTAGAGCCTAGTGGGGTTCCTAGAGGGGAAATCCAGCCGAGATGTGGGTCGCCGCCCACCCCCATGTCTGTGGTCCCCAGAGGCCTCACACTCTCACAACTAGCCTGTACTCTGCTTTAACATTTCTGGTTTAATCTTCCTACTGGTTTAATTGGTAGACAAATGCTCAGGTCTTGTGGCTCCCTGCAAGAATCTGCCTCTTGGGTGGGCTGGTTGCTCTGTGACTTCATTTATGTGATAGGTTCAAGAAAGGCCATTAATTTGCAGCAGTGTGTCTAGCTTTTTCCCATTGTAAAAATGGGAGTGATGTTCTTTCCAGCTCTTCATGTCTTCCCGCTGAAACCAGAAGTCACCGAAGCACTGCTAATTAAATCTGAAGTAAATAAGCATGGGTATGAATTGTAGATATTTTTGCATGGTTAATATTGACAGCAATGCACCTAAATATTTAAAGAGTAAGTCATCATGCCTGGCATACAATAGATGTTCAGTAAATGTTGGTTCTTTTCTCATTTTACCTCCCCCCTCACCTCCCCTCAGTGGAGATTATAGTACGAATGTTTAAAAATCTCTCATGTATTTTCTTTGTCTTTTTTTAAAGAAGTAACTGAAGGAAGATGAAGAAATGAATTAGGCTGGAGTCAAGAATTGTGTAGAGAGCTCAGATTTACACAGTCATGGGGTTTCTTACTTGACACTGGCAAGGGAGATTAAGGAGAACCTGTTCTGTTGAGATTAGATAATGCTAATCAGGTCTATCTATCAAACAAATGGCAGTAACCCAAATAATGCCCAAGAAATAAAATGCACTGAGCTTGGCAGTAAGCTCAAAATGTTGACAGGGCATTGTACCTTGGGATGGTGATTTCTCCAGCTCTCCAAGATCAGCTCAGTAAAATCTGCCCGGTTGTTATAATCATATCTCTAAAGAAAATTCCCCAGGCTGCAGGAAGTAGTAGTAATGATTTATTGAACAGCAGACTTCTTTTTACATCATTTGTACAAGCTTTTATAAATCCACAATGAGGAAATGTTCCTCTACAGTAGGGCAGAAGCTTCATCTAAATGTAGACATAGGCTCAGGGCAGACACTGGCTTTCTATGCATGACACAAGCCCCCAGGGTTGTTGTTTCTTTACTTATTTAAACACATTATATAACTCCATTTACTATTCCTTATAATTGATAGAATGTTCTTGTATAGCAGGTGCTCTATACAATGCTCTTACTGCAGTTTATTTAAAGCGACACTGTATGGGAAGGGATTCTGTTTTTTTTAATGATCTGAGCAGAACCACATATGCTCTTGGCATATAATGAACACTTATAAATAATAATAAAAAGTTCAGGCTTAATGCAAAAACTAACATCGTTCTCATTGCCCAGTAGACTGCCTGCCCTGCAGTAAAATTTAATTATTTTTCTAACCTGAAATATACACAAGGGTATTCATTTCCTGGTAAATTCTCTTGTTTTCAAGAATATAAATTTATATTTTGGATTTATTTAATATGACCTGCCTAAGAAATTTGTTTAATTTACACTTAAATTTGTTGTATATTCCTATTTGCTGACCTGTTAGCAACATAATACAAATTAGGAGTCACACCCATAAGGAAATTAACAAAATTAACACATTAACGAAAAGCAGAAGAGAATTCAAGAAAATGACTGGCTTAGCCTTCTCCTACTTCAATGACAACCAAACGCCTGGAGCAGTCCACTGAGTGCTCTATTTCTCTTGCCAACAATATCCTTAGTCTTTGTCTTTGTGCTTCTATGCTTGTGAAGTTCCTCCAATCCATCCCCCCACCACCTGCTGTGTATCTGTGTATAGATGTGTCTCTTATCACCTGCCAAACTTGCATTCTAAAATGGCATGCCTGAAAAGATTACTATGTAGAGAATAAACATTCCACTAGGGAAAATGCACACCAAATTCAATTATCTACATATAATCTCACTTGGATGCTACTTTGGAGAAAGTTATGTGAACTAAAGAGAATTCTACTGCTCTATGAGAACTTCACTTGCCCTGAGATCTTTGTCCAAGTGTTTAACCTCTTTGTGCTTTGGCTTCTGTGTTTGTAAAATGGTCATTTTGTTTACCTTTTTATATCTCTTACATCCCAAGAGGGATTCCAGGCTGTTAAGTGATTTTTTTTTTTTTTTAAATTAAGATCAGAGGCACCTGGGTGGCTCAGTCACTTGAGCATCGGACTATTGGTTTCAGCTCAGGTCATGATCTCAGGGGTTGTGGGATGGAGCCCCTCATGAGGCTCCATGCTTAGTGGGCAGTCTTCCTGCTGATTCTCTCCCTCTGCCCCTCTCCCCACCCTCTCTCTCTCTCTCCCTCAAATAAATAAAGCTTTAAAAAATAAAAATAAAAAATTAAGGTCATATGAGATCATGCAAATGAAAGTTTTTTGATCCATTATTTCACCAGACAAGTGCTAGATGGCCTGTGACATGTTACGTGGATAAAAGTCCTAGCAAAGTAAACAGCAGTAAAACAAAAATATCTCATTGGAAAAGAAATTTTCAAACTTCAACTGATACCAGTTATTTAGAGCAATACATTCGTTACTATGTACCAGCTTAGTAATTAAACAGACTCTTAGAATTTGCTACAGGATGATTTTTTTCTATAACCATCTATTATTTATCTTAGTGTAAAATAAGAATGATTTGGATAAATAACAGCCACTGGCAATTTCAAAATATCACATTTGCTAAGAGGTTGGTGAGCAGACATTTTTTTAAACTTCCACACATAGAAAAAGATACGGGGTTTGGTTTTTGTTTTGTTTTATTTTTTGTTATGTTCTTTGATGATTGGAGTAAACAATGAATGTTCAAAGTTAGTCACAAGCAAGAAGAAACTGATGGTATGACCCTCTAATAACAAAGAAGAGGGGCTCCTGGGTGGCTCAGTTGGTTAAGCGACTGCCTTTGGCTTAGGTCATGATCCTGGAGTCCCGGAATCAAGTCCCACATCGGGCTTCTTGGTCGGCGGGGAGTCTGCTTCTCCCTCTGACCCTCTTCCCTCTTGTGCTATCTCTCATTCTCTCTCTCTCAAATAAATACATAAAATCTTGAAAAAAAAAACCAACAAGGAAGAGAGATCGAAGAGTTGTGTTTTATAATTAAGAAAGCTGTGGTATTACCAAACTTTCCCTGATACAGAGTTTGCACAGAAGGCAATGGCCTATTATCAGTGGGTCATCAAACTCAGCTCAGGTCATCACGTGGCTGTGGTGAATCAGGAAAGATTACAGACCAGTGGGAGAGAACCACATGGCCAAAAAATGGTATAGATCTTTTTCTTCACTTTGCAAATTATTCAGAAATCTAACCTTGCCCATTAACTTTTTAGCTAATTGGAAGAGACCAGTTTTTTAAGCATTAGCAAATGTCAAACATTTAGGTGGCATTGACTCTCTTTCTCCAGATAATAAATAAATAAATAAATAAATAAATAAATAAAACACTGTGAATACTGTCCTAATGAATAATGAGTGAACAGCTTGCTGATTACAACATGGTGTTAATGAAACTCAAATTGTAATCCATTTTTCTATATTTCACATAAGCCCATTATTTTCTACATCCCTAAGAAAAACTAGCAATTTTTAATTTTGAAAGTGGGAGCCGATGAAAGACTGCATTAGCAGACAAATCCACCACTGTTGATAGAATGACCCTCGGTTCCATCTTAGTGACTCGGTAGAGGGAGGTATCCTTAAATGCACAGGATAGTGATATAATTATTTTATTTTTTTACTTTTTTAAAAAGATTTTATTTATCTTTTTGACAGAGAGAGACACAGTGAGAGAGGGAACACAAGCAGGGGGAGTGGGAGAGGAAGAAGCAGGCTCCCCACAGAGCAGGGAGCCCGATGCAGGGCTCGATCCCAGGACCCTGAGATCATGACCTGAGCCGAAGGCGGACGCTTAATGACTGAGCCACCCAGGCGCCCCAAGCATGGTGTTAAACATAGTTTTGGTCTAAGGATAGTCCTCTCCAATCTTCACAGCATTTAGAAATGGACTTTTTGAAAGGAAAGTATTGGTTCTTAAAATGGAGCGCACTGCAGGTAGTACGTGAAGGGGAGAGATTTTCTTTGGGAGAGCTATATTATAACACTGGCAGTATGAAGAAGCTTTGCAGATTTGCTACAAAGTTACAGCACATAGGATCTCTGGCACTGGGGAGTAGAAGATGGCAGAAAATAAAGCTGGAGGTGTGTACGTGAACAGTATGGGGAGGCTTTGAGGAGCCTCAAAGCCGGAGCCAAAATAACTGTAGTATATCTATTTTATAAATATGGATGTGACACCAGTATTAGATTGATTCACTGAAGTCATAGATACCCAAGTTCTTTTTTTATCGCAATTTTCAATTTCATGCACTTCTTTTTCATTAAATATGCAGTCAATGAATTTTTTTTCCCTACAATTGTGCTCTTCTCCTTAAAATATGTGAAATCACTCAATACTGTGGCTCTAGGTCATGATATGACATACTTAGTTAATTTTTGTTAAAAAGCACGAGTTATTTCTCTGAGTTTCCTTTGGGCCTCCTTGCTGGTCACATCCCCGCCCCCCACACACATGCACACACAGAACCATAAACTGTGGGCATTCAGCTCTCTCACAAATAGATGTTGAGCATTTTTGTCAGGAGTGTTTCCCGAATGCCTCTATTCAGAGATGCTTTATTTGAGGAGGTGATAACGAAGTGTCTCTGAAGCCAAGGTCAGCATGGTTTTGCCGGCTCAGGTTTTGGCCATGATGGGTCAGACAAAGATGACCAACCACACTGTGTCAGAGGAGACCAGATGCCTTGAATGCTACCGCCTGTTGTCAGCAATCTGCAGCAAGCAGGAGCACCGTGACAAGGTAGAGAGGACACTGTTTGGAGTTGTTTGGATTCACAGGTGGAAAATGGGGTGCGCCCAAATGATTCCTCAGTCTGCACCTTTACAAGGCTGAGCAGTCTTGAATGTCATCTGTTGGCATAGGCTATCTTATGGATGCTTTTCACGGATACCCACTGAATGCCTTAGATTCATGTTTGGTATAAAATTTTATGGGTTATGATTTCAGCTTGTTTGTAGCTATTCCTAGTATGAGGAATTCTCATATTTGTGTGCTCTGCTGTTTGCCACATTCCTCCTAATATATTGTCTCTGTTTTCCCTGCAATTATCAGTGTCTCTATTTTAAAGGTCACCCTACCATTAAATTCATGAATTAATTCAACCAATGTTTACTGAATGCCTGTGATGTGCTAGATATTGTGGGAGATAGTAAACAATCATACTATGACCTGCATAAAGTTATCATGTACTCCATCATGACATGAAGAATGACGTGGTCTCGAAAGAGCAGAGGCAGTAGAAGGTTCCAGATGGACAAAGAGCACACACAAGTGTCCTCTGAAGGAGAGAATATGGCCTACTTGAGGAACAGAATGAGGGAGCAGGAGCAGGAGGTGAGATGCAAATTTAGGGCCAGCTCAAGTTTATTTGTTATCCTAGGAATACTAGAGAGTTTTGGAATTTAGAGGAGAAGAGAAATGTGATCAGATGTGTGGTGCAGGGGGTAGGGCAGGGGGTGCTGGGGGCAGAGCGGACACCGGAACCCAAGAGGGGGCCAGTGGTGTGGCCCAGGTGGACACATGGTCAGGGCAAGATGTCTACTTCCAGGGCTTGTTCTCTTTCAATGGTATCATATAGCCTCCCTGTACAGTGGTCAGGGACATTTCACTGTTACTAATTTATAGATGGGAAAAGTGTGAATTTGTCAGGACCACACTATTTCTCAATAAGAAAGTCAGGAATGATATGAGTGTTTTGTTTCTGATTCCACTGCATTTATTTCACACACCATACCAAGTAATATTAAGGAACAAGAGTATACTTTTTATATTTAAGCAGGATTTTCTCTGTCTAATCTGCGCTCATAGTCTTAATTTCCAGTCTTTTATATTCAGGAGTTAATTCAACTTGACAATATAGAAAAGGTGCTTCAGCTGAAACCAAACCCTAAAGTCATATATAAATTTTTTCCACAAAAGAAAATCAATTAAGAGAGTAGAACCATTTTGACAAAGTTTTAAAGATACAAACAATTAATAAAATCAAGACATTAAATTATGTTCGTGGATTAAAATTAGTACTTCCTCAGTCTTTACACACTTACACAGTAAAATCTAAGATCATTGGCGATTGTAGAATTTATCTTCTGATTAATCAACACGATTTAATTTTGTAAATAAGCCTCTGTTTTTATTTTTCAGGATCCCATAACGGTCCACTCCAGGTTAACTATCACCTGAGGGGCGCCTGGGTGGCTCAGTCATTAAGTGTCTGCCTTCGGCTCAGGTCATGGTCCCGGGGTCCTGGGATCGAGCCCCACATCGGGCTCCCCGCTCCGTGGGAGGCGTGCTTCTCCCTCTCCCACTCCCCCTGCTTGTGTTCCCTCTCTCGTTGTTTCTCTCTGTCAAATAAATAAATAAAATCGTAAAAAAAAAATAACTATCACCTGAATAGTTTTGGACATTTCCACATCTGCATGCACTTGTGTCTTTGAAATAGTTGCTGACACCCCTGTCTGAGTCCCATTCATCCACCAAGACTGTGTCCTCACTCCTCAGGGAAGCCTTTCTGACCATCCCTGCTCCCAGTGACCTTACTTCCCCTATGCTCTCAAACCACTTACTGCCCATACTGACTACTTGAAAATCTTCATATGTTGCACTGAACTATTAGGTCTCTCTCCCTATTACATATACATTATATGTACATATAATGTATATGTATTATGTAAATGAAACATTAATACGTCATCAGTCGTTAGATGGAAATGTGGAAATATCCAAAACTAATACTCTTTTTGTACTTACAATATATAACATATACTTAATTTCATATATATATGTGTGTGTGTGTGTGTGTATACACACACACTCATATAAACACCAAATAATGGCTTTACCAGGAAAAAAAAAAGAAAAGGAATGGTGTTTCTCTACTATTTATATTTATTTGCAAGTGGTATAGTAATGTGCAAGCTGTGTATGAATTTTATTTTAGTGTTATATCTGTTGAATACCAAGCTGGAAGATGTAAGACACAATGGTGCAAACAGAAACTTCCTCAAGGAGCTTCCAGTCCTGTTTAGGGAGTGATGTACATTATATCCATGATATCCATTGTATTTTACATTATATACATAAAATCTAATCTAATATATAGAATTTCCTAATATATAATATCTTCTCATTGAATATATAATCTCCTAATATATAAAATCTCCTAATATAATACATATAATCTCCCAAACAGGATTGAAAGTTCCTCAAGGGAAGAGACTGCTTCTTTCTACATTGACATCATTACTTGGTACATCTGTTCAGTTCTATTTTTAATAATTAAAATCGTAAAGAATATTTTAGTATAAAATAATCTTTGAGTATATAATCTATATTTCAATTGACAGCAATTATTAGCCTTTGTCTTTAATTTGAGTCAACAAGTTTATGGGGATCATGCTATTGAAATTGAAAATCACTGGGCAGAATTTCTTTACTGCAAATCAAGCAAAAATACTTAAAAGAAAATCCTCACAGATATTGCATTCAATACAATATTTGTTCTCTAGATAAAAAGAAAAATTTAAGAGAAAGCATTTTAAACATTTGAAGACCTTTCATATGGCAGGAGAAACTCATTGTGTGTTGCTCTATACTAAGCAGCAAATTTCAACTTGAAAAGAAGAAAGATTCTAGTAATTAAAACTTTGGCCAGTGAAACAGGCTCCCTAAGGAGTAGTGAGCACCTGGCCATTTCCATCTCTATTTGCGCGCAGACTGGGTAACCACGTCAGTAACATTGTAAAAGGAATGACTGCACTGAGCACTGAGCTGGCTTAGGCAACTGCTCTAAGATCCTATGATAATAAGAAATTTTTATTACAAACTTCATTTATAATGAAAACCATAGTTTTGTACAGGTCAAAGCCAGTGGGAAATGATGTACTGTAATAGAAATCGCCTGGATTTCCTGCAGGCATCTTCTTTTCATCCACAAGGTTAGCTCTGCAGGGAAATTACACATTTCAGTTCCTTCCACTTTGGAATCAGCAACTTACACTGTGCATGCGACTTTAGAAAATAACAGGAAGAAAATGGGTCATTTTGTGAGCTCGTAGTGGCTGGTTCCAT
Organism: Callorhinus ursinus; assembly: GCF_003265705.2. Taxonomy (NCBI): domain Eukaryota; kingdom Metazoa; phylum Chordata; class Mammalia; order Carnivora; family Otariidae; genus Callorhinus; species Callorhinus ursinus. Next base: position 5,088,040 of record NW_027397089.1, read on the forward strand.
GACGATGATTATTGCATTCATCGTTTAAATTCTTGCGTGTGAAGACAGTGCTTTCCACAAACCTATAGGGATCTTGTTTTGTGACATGATGATATGTATGTTTTTTAAAAATTTATTTAGTGCTATAAAACAATCATGGAAATAAATCAAGATGAAGCATAGACCTGGATGAACATGGGTGGACTCCAGCACATCAGGGTATAAGAAAGAAATCATTTTTAAATGGAGTGAGTCTCCCTGGGTTTTTGCCTTATATCTATCTTCTCTCACATAATTGAAAACACTAGGTTATTTTCTCTTTGGATTGTTTTAAAACAAAAAAGAGAGATTTCTTAAAAAGTGAATTTAGTACAGTTTATGTTTTGCCATGTGTTAACCAGATACTGAATATGATGACTCCCTTGTTTTATTTTGTTTTTAATATGTCTGTGTGTATTGGGTACCATGATTTTACTGATCATAAAGAGAATCATATGTACTTATGGGAAATATCATTTAACATCAGTTATGATCTGTTTTATTGAACTAAAGTCCTGTTAAAGCATTAACGCTCAATTAAGAGGATTTTGTCTTTCAGGGAACATTTGGCAATGTTTGGAGACACTTTTGGTTGTCACAACCTGACAGTGCTACTGGAAGCTAGGTGTAGAGGTCAGGGATGCTGCTAAACATCCTAAATCGCCCAGGGCAGCCCCCACAGTGAAGACCTATCCAGTCCCAAATATCAATATGGCCAAGGTTGAGAAACCACAGGTTAGAGCTTTGTGTGGCTCCTTTCCTCTGTAGCCTCTGACTTAAGTGTCAAGACTAAAGTGTTATTGCAAATATTATTTTCCTATTTCACATGTAAAAAAGACTTGCTCTTACTGATCAACAAGGCTGTTTTGGTCTATAGTAAAAGCTACCATTGATGAAAATCCCTGTCTAGGAGAACTGAAAGGAGGGGAACCATACTGTATTGCTGGTATCTCATAAAAGCCAGGATTCACCATAATTCATTTATTCATCCGTGTATCCAGTGAATATTCATCAAAGGTATCCTAAGCTTCGGTTACTTTTCAAGGTACTGAGAATAGAGCAATGAAATCTTGACTTTATGGGGCTTTTATTTAATAGAAAAGGACCCACCGACCAATACATACGCATATACAGATGGACAGACATGCAGAAATACGTAAGTGAGTGCTACAGAGAAGCATAAAGCAGGGAAGGGGGATGGGGCATACTGAAGATAGAAATTGCAATTATAAATTAGGGTGGTCGAAGAAGGACTTAACATGAAAAGAACTAAGAATAATAGTATCAAATTTTCCCATGATGGGGAAAAACCATGTGGCAATCTAGAAGAAGAGCATTCAAGGCATAGCAAACGGACAGCACAAAGGCCCTGAGATACAGCAAAGTGCCATATAGCTGTGGTGGAGCAAGTGGAAAGTGAGTGAGAGATCGCAGGGGTCGGATCGTAACTGCAGGGGCCAGAGCATGTGGGGCCCTGGACGTAACTGCAGGGACTTGGGCTTTCATGGCAGGTGAGTTGGAGACCTCTGGAGGACTATGAGTGGGACCACTGCGCTTCAAGTGAACTATTCTCAGGCTTCATCCCTACTGGCCTCTGTGCTTGTCAGCCCTTATCCAAAAAATGTAAATGGGTTAAATGGCAGGACAGAGATGAGAGTGTCAGGCTTGTCCTGTAGCTATGATGAACACGGGGCTGCCTGGCCGGCAAGGCTTATTGTTGTACAGAAACTGGACCATTCTAAAGAACACAACACAACAAAATACCCAGACCAGAAAGGGAATCCATGGGGCTGGGCATGGGGAGCAGTGAGGATGTGAGTGTGAGCCTGAGACTGGCAGGTCTTGATTGAAAAGAGAACAAAATGGTGCATGTGAGCAGACCTTCCTCAGACTCAAACGCTGGTCTTCTGACAGTTAACCTGCAGCCCAGGTGCCTATATGGATCTCATGTGGCCTTGATGCCACCAGTGAATGGGAATTATTCTTCCTTGACCTAAAGATTCCCTGCTGGATACATTGTGTGTGGCCCCAGTCCTCAGTCTCACTCCTTCCCTGAGACTGAGTGTGGCTTAGGATCAGCTGAGGCTGTGACGGGGGGCGGGGGGCGGGGGGGGGGGGGGTACAAGATGAGGAGCCACTCCGGGAGAAAGTGAAGCCAAGGGGTGAGGTGAGGGTGGTGGGGAACATGGATGTCTCTGGCTCAAAGCACTTGCTAACAAATGGAAGCATGTTTGCAGTTTAGGATGGAGTTAAATACTGGATCAAAAAAGCAACACCGACATTCTCTATGAACAAATGGGAACATCAGTCTGGCCATGTCATAAACTGTATTTTCTTTGCAAAAACATTCCAGAATGTAATATTAGCAAGAAATTGCAAGATTCCTTCAGATATAAGGAATAAAGATTTTAAATCAAAGGAACAGAACATATTTTTAATGGGTTCTCTTACAGCATTTGTGGGGAGAAAAAAAACAAAAGGGAAATTGGGGAAACCAAGTGTTGCCACACTCAGCCTGGGTTTTGAATGAAGGGTCAGAGAGAGAATCCTGGAGGGACCAGGAAAGGACATTCCAAGGCCTCAGACTAGAGCCTTCAATTCAGGAAAACCTCTTGGAAAAAATAAGTTGATAACCAGCTGCAGTAGAAACAGGTCTTGAAAATTCTCAGTTGACTAAACATGTGTGAGAACTTTAATAAATATCAGAAGATATTTGTCAGACAAATGTTTGGGTTGAGAAAAATAATGAAATGCAGCAGTCCCAAGTTCTCACTAATTCTGGATTTTGTTAATCGTCCTCAGCGATATCAATAATAAGAAAAAATTTTTAAATGTGCTTGGGCACATAAAGAGCCTGAGGATTCCAGTCACCCATGGGGGCTGTTCTTCATTCCTTCCCACTCTCCTTTTCGCCTTGTTGACAAGGGATGCATCGGGGCAGAGAGTTTTAGACAGTGTCTGAGTAGTCGTACTAGTATCAACAATAGCAGCAGAACACTGAGTGCTCACTGTGTATCTGGCTCTGTTCTGGCCCTTCACGTGTGTGTGTTTCCTCAACATTTAGAACACAACAACCATCAGAAGATGTCAGTCTTTGGTGGCACAAAGTACTTTCACTCCAAGAGATACTTTCAGTCTAAGATTGAGATCTAGGGACTAAACATTTCTCATCTGTATGTGAGCTTTGACAGAGACTAAAGTGGAAAGAAGTCGTACTTTTTTTAAATAAGGAAAACTAAAGGACATTAGCTCTGAAACTTTACAGGAAATGGATCTTAAGAGAGGGTGAACCAGATAAAGAAGAAAACAGGTTTATGCACGAGGACCTAGGACCAGGCAGACCTAAGCATGTTAGTTAGGGGGCATTAAACAAAACAGACAGGGCCAACAGAGAATGGGGACAGGGTGTTTGGCAGGTCAGGAGATGGGCTAGAGCACTAAACCTTCCCCCTTGCATTAAGTGTCCAGTAAGGAGGTACTGTCATACATCTTGGGCACTGGGCAAATTTGATACTGTTATTCTTATTTTTTCTTTTCATTTTAAAAAACAAACACTTTCACTTAAACTATACTATGTAAAAGTTACTTATATGTACATATTTTTAAATCGAAGATTAGAATACCTCTACTCAGTAGATATGATACACTTAGGGGTTCTTTCATCATCACTGTTGAAGATTCGGGAAACCCTTTCTCCTTCCTTGCTTCCCCCCTTCTTACCCCCTCCTGCCTCCCTCTTTCTCTCCCTCTCTCCTGCCTTCTTTTCTTCTTCCCAATAATATGAATCTGTAGCCAACACTCTAGTTGATGAGAACACTGTGAAATGTTAGCCCAGCTGTTACTTCCAGAAGGTTCAACTGGTGTCCTCATACTTTTCATATGCAGAAACGAAAAATCTGCTCTTCTGTTGTTTAACCTTGTGGTACAACTCTTCTCCTTCACATTCTCCAGCTGGTCAAATACTTAACACTAACAATGAGTTCTTCAAGACATGGAAAGGCAAGAGTAATATAATTCAGGCAGCATCTTCTCTGTTCCCTCCATTCCATTATGAGAGCAGTCTGATGGATCAGAATCAAAACATTCTCTTCCTGGATGTCTGCAAAGGATGATTCTGAGGAAATCTTACCACTGGTTCCAGATAGCAAATTACTACGGGAAACTCTTGGTATACCTTGGAATACGGAGGTGCACCTGAGTGGCTCAGTGGGTTAAGCATCTGCTTTCAGCTCAGGTCAGATCCCTGGGTCCTGGGACCGAGCCCCGTGTCTGGCTCCCTGCTCAGCAGGGAGTCTGCTTCTCCCTCTGCCCCTCCCCTGCTTGTGCTCTCTCTCTCTCTCAAATACATAAATAAAATCTTTAAAATAAATAAATAAACCGGAATATCTAGGGGGAAAAACACAACTGGAGGATATTCAAGAAAAGGATCAGACATAGCAGCGCCTGGACCGAGGCTTATGAGACAAAACTGATGCCCCTAAGTACAGGGATGAACGTCCTAATTCTGACAAGGGTAGGGGCAAAACAAATGAAGATTTCTTCTTACTCTGAGTTCAGGGTGGTGTGTTCTGGAACATGTGCCCTTAACGTTGCACTGAGAGATTTACATTTCCATGGCAGAATATATAAAATGCAAGAAAAGATAAAAGAGGGAGGGGGGAAAAGAAACCAAAAATCTTTTAGCCTGATTTATGCTTGATTTGGCTCCTGGTTTACCATCATATGTTGCTCTGCACTTGCAAAGGGGGGATGTAATTCTATTTCTGAGTTCTTTATGTCCCCAAATGCAAAAGCTTAGAGGGCTATAGAGGCAGAGTCTACTCTTTGTGGAGTAAGATATTTCAAAAATGGCAAACCCTCCAGGAGTAAGTTATTTGGAGAATGCTAGCAAAAAGAGGGGTGTGTAGCTCTCTAGAGCCAACAGTAGAGCGTCTGTAATCCCTGTAGAACCTTTGGGATGATGCAGGGGAGAAGGGTGATATTAACTGAGCCAGGAGTATATTACTAGATCCCTGTTAAGAGGTAGACTAAATTCCACTCTAATACAGGTTTTTTCATTATCCTAATACATCAAAAGGAAATTCCAAAGTCATAGATGGATGTCTTTGCTCCTAGGGGATATCAAAGAGCTTGGTACCACTAATTCTTTATGGAAATAGTTACCTATTGTAGGTTTATTATGAGAATTAGTAGAATATAAAAAAATAATTGGTAGAATATTGGTTCTCCTCTAACATTTAAAGAGTACTTTTAAAATCACAAACATACATCCTCCAATATATGGTTATTTTGGAGGAGAAAATAGTATAATTCTATAATAAAAATATTGTACTATAAACTATAGGTATAGTTATGTCTCTCATTTCATTCCTGGCACTGTTTCTTTGAATTTTCTTTGCATTTTAAAAGTTATTTTGGCATAATACATTAGTCTTCATTTATCTTGATTCAAAAGAACTAGCTTTTGGTTTGATGTGGTTTATTCTATTTTATTAATTTCTTTTTTTTTAGACTTTATTTATTTGAGAGAGAGAGACAGAGATAGTGAGAGAGAGAACACAAGTGGGGAGGAAGAGGGAGAAGCAGGCTCCCTACAGAGCAGGGAGCCCGATGTGGGACTCGATCCCAGGACCCTGGGATCATGACCTGAGCCGAAGGCAGATGCTTAACCGACTGAGCCACCCAGGTGCCCTATTTTATTAATTTCTGTTCTTCATTTCCCATTCCTTTGAGCTAATTCTGTTGTTCTTCTAACTTCTTGAGTTGGACTTGTAGCTCATTAACTTTGTAGCCTTTCTTAATTTCTAATAAAATCAAGCTCTCATATATTCGTCTCTATTCTAGGAGCTTTCGTATGAAGTGATAATTTTTTTCCAAATTTTATATGCAAATTGTTTTTAGCAGCGAAAACACCTAGCAATAAGGAAATTGTCTAGAGTATTTGGCATTCACCTACTACAATATTATATAGTTTAAAATGATTGTAAAACCCAGGTGGTCAAGTGAGAAAAATGTTTTTAATTGAAAAGTAGAGAATATTAAATTACATTTACCTTCATGGAAAAAAATATGTACCTATGGACAAGGAGTGAAAAGAACCGGAAAAATTAAGTGGTTGTCTTATTGTTTGGGTAGAAGGTTAACAATTGGCTAATAATTTTGAATAATTTTCAAAAATATATAGAAAATTTTTGCCTTAAGAGGAGATGTTAGTTATTTGGGCAATTAGTTGATATAGTCTATTTCATTAGAAGTGAATTTTCATTTCACAGAGCAGGGAATTATTATTGCTCATTTATTGGGATTAGAGTAGATAGAGAGGGTAGGTGGACCTTGTTTACCTTGATCTTCCTCTTTTGGGTCGGCAAGGTGAACTTGCAAAGCAAACACAGCACTGATTCCTTTAGCTAAGAATGTGGGAGACCAATGCTTCAAGTACAGGTAGTTAAGCGGCATGGAATACCACTCGCTACTGGGCTGGCTGTAGTAACCATTGCAGATACTGGTGGGAGATGCAGGAGACGATGCAGAATACATGCGCTAATAATAGACTTGAAAACCTCGTTTGTCAGGTAGACAAAAATTATGTATAGATAGAAAAGATCTTAAAATGTTTGATTAAGAGGACAGACATTTTGGATTTGTCTCAAACACTACACCTTGACAAAGAGAATATACCTTCTTCAGTGTTGAGGCAGGGAGTAACAAATATGAGAATGAAGAAAACTAGAATGAACCCTTGTGAGGCTGGCAACAGTAGCATCCACAGCAGTCTGTCTATACTCTGCCTTAAGAGGCATGGATCTACGTCCTTCCAATTCTGTAGGCCTAGTTTAAATTCCTTCTCCATAAGCCTTCTTGGAGAACCCCTTCCCAGTAGATTTTTTCTCTTTAGAACTATAGCTCTTATTGCCTTTACCAGTCAGTAGGGAAAAGTCACCTGTTCATTATTTTTTCTTTTGAAATTTGACTCTCATTCTAATGCTCTATTAGAACTATTACCCTGGAAGTTTTTGTAATCACCGTATTCAACAGTATTTTTCCCAGATCTTCATTTCTAACATCATTCCTTTTAGGTCTCTTTGTAAAAGTGGCTGATTCCAGACTGGGGAAGAGTAAGTATAAGATAGGCCTAGAACATTTTGTTATATTAAAGTAAAGAAATACTCAAAAAATTCTTAGGAAATGTCATAAGTATAGAGGGTTTATCTTGAAGGGGCTCTCACTGGCCAATTATGGAACAGTTCGAACACCAGAATATTCAGGTATGGAAATGAATTATAAACTCTTTTAAAAATAAGAACTCATGAATGATGAAAGAGAGAGAAAAAAGAAAAAGAGGGAAAGAGGGAGAAAGGGAAAGAGGAAGAGGAAGAGGAGGGACTCTTGCTCCCAGTAGAATGCCATGTGTCAGTGGTAAATGTGCAGAGAGTGTGAGAGTTCAAAACTCATTATTTTTCAACCATCACAGTAAAGCTTGGATCAAGAAGCAAGGATCATCAGTAGATTCTAAACCTAGGGAAAAGTTTTGATGAGTATAATATTTGCATAGTCTTAAAATGTCTCCCCACAGACTTCATATTAGCTACAAGAGACAAAAAAATAATTACATACTAGAGACATCCAGCAAAACTTTGATGGATGATCAAATTACCTCACCAGTAAAGGGAAACAGACATCATGTGCCTATCCTCAGACATGATACCCTGTGAAGGACATGACATAAAGTCATCTCTGTAGTTTTCTGGGTGAGAGAATATAAAGTGAATATTCCTGGATATTATATATGGAATATTTATTTATTTATTTATTTATTTTAGAGAGAGAGAGAGCAGGGGGAGGGGCAGAGGGAGAGGGAGAGAGAATCCTCAAGCAGACTCTTCACTGAGCACAGAGCCCAGTATGCAACTCGATCCCAGGACCCTAAGATCATGACCTGAACCAAAATCCAGAGCCAGCCGCCAAACCCACTAAGCCACCCAGGCGCCCCATATATATTTTTTATATATATGGAATGTTATATGGAATATATATATATTCCATGTCTTTTTTCCAGCTTTATTGAGATATAATTGAATAACAATTTGTAAACATAAAGTGTGTAAAGTGATGGTTTGATACATGTATATATAGTGAAATGATTACCACAATAAGGGGAGTTACCTCATTTACCTCACAAAATTACCATTTTTTGTTGTTCTTGAAGTGACAACATTTAAGATCTATTCTCTCAGCAACTTTCAAGTATACAATATAGTATTGTTAACTCTAGTTACCATGCTGTACATCAGATCCCCAGAACTTACTCATCTTAAAACTGGAAGCTTGTACCCTTTGACTAACATGTCGTTTCCTCCCACATCACCTCTGGCAACCACCATTCTATTTCTATCAGTTTGGGTTTTTTAGATTCCACATATTAGTGACATCATAAATATTTGTCTTTGTCTGACTTATTTCAGTTAGTAAAATGCTCTCAAGTTTCATCCATGTTGTTGAAAATGGCAAGATTTTCTTCTTTTCATGGCTGAATAATATTCCAGTGTGTGTATGTGTGTGTGCACGTATGTGTGCCAAATTTTCTCTGCCCATCTGTCAGGGAACATTTAGGTTGTTTCCATGTCTTGGCTATTGTAAATAATGCTGCTGTGAACATGGGGGTGCAGCTATCTTTTGAGATAGTGATTTCATTTCCTTTGGGTATGTCCCCAGAAATGGAATTGCTGTATCTTACGGCAGTTCTATTTTTAATTTTTTGAGGAACTTCCATACTGTTGTCTAGAGTGTCTATGCCAATTTACATTTTCACCAACAGTGCACAAAGTTTTCCCTTTCTCAACATCCCTTAGCACACATTGTTTCTTGTCTTTTTAATGATAATCATGCTAATAAGTGTCAAGTAATATCTCATTCTAGTTTTGATTTGCGTTTCTTGATGATTAGTGACGTTGAACACTTTTTCATGTACCTGTAGGCCATTTTTGTATGTCTTCTTTGGAAAAACATTTGTTCAGGTCCTTTGCCAATTTTTTAATCAAATTATTTGGGGGTTTTTTTTCTGTTAAGTTGTATGAATTTCTTATATATTTTGAATGTTAACCCCTTATCAGATATATTGTTTATGAATATTTTCTCCCATTCTCTAGGTTAGGTTTTCATTTTGTTAATTTTCTTCTTTTGCTGTGCAGAAGCTTTAGAAATAAGTGCCACTCATTTATTTTTGCTTTTGTTTCTTGTGCTTTTCATGTCATATCCAAAAAACCATGGCCAACCCCGGTGACAAGGAATGCTTTTCCCTATGTTTGCTTCTAGTAATAAAACATTTGAATTAATTTTTGTGAGTGGTGTAAGATAGGGGTCTAGTTTCATTCTTTTGCATGTGGGTACTCAATTTTCCCAACACCGCTTGTTGAAGAAATTATCATTTCCCTTTTGAGTATTTTTGACTCTCTTGTCAAATATTAGTTGACTGTATGTGTATGGATTTACTTCTGGGTTTTTGATTCTGGCCCACTCGTCTATGTGTCTGCTTTTATGCCAGTACTACACTTTTTTTTTAAATTTCTTTTATTATTATGTTATGTTAATCACCATACATTACATCATTAGTTTTTGATGTAGTGTTCCACGATTCATTGTTTGCGTATAACACCCAGTGCTCC
>NW_027397089.1:5097819-5148201 GCF_003265705.2 Callorhinus ursinus
CCCCCTTCATTCTTACCTTCCTGCTATCTTCTTCTTTTTTTTTTTTTAACATATATTGCATTATTTGTTTCAGAGGTACAGATCTGTGATTCAGCAGTCTTGCACAATTCACAGCACTCACCATAGCACATACCCTCCCCAATGTCTATCACCCAGCCACCCCATCCCTCCCACCCCCCACCACTCCAGCAACCCTCAGTTTGTTTCCTGAGATTAAGAATTCCTCATATCAGTGAGGTCATATGATACATGTCTTTCTCCAATTGACTTATTTTGCTCAGTGTAACACTCTCCAGTTCAGTTTTGATTACTATAGCTTTGTAGTATATTGTATGAAGTCAGGAAGTGTGATGCCTCGGACTTGGTTTTTCTTTCTCAGTTTGCCTTGGCTCTTCGGGGTCTTTTGTGGTTTCACATAAATTTTGGGATAGTTTATTCTAGTTCTGTTAGAAATGCCACTGGAATTTTAATAGGGATTGCATTGAATTTATAGATGGCTTTGGGTAATATGGACATTTTAACAATACTAACGTTTGATTCATGAACGTGGGATATCTTTTCGTTTGTTTTCTTTGATTTCTTTCATTAATATCTTATAGTTTCCAGCATATAGATCTTTCATCTCCATGGCTCAGTTTATCCCTAAGTATTTTATTGTTTTTGATGCTATTGTTCATGGGATTGTTTTATTTCTTTTTCAGATAGCTCATTGTTAGTGTATATAAATGCAACTGATTTTTGTATGCTGATTTGTATCCTGCAACCTTGCCGAATTTGTTAGTTCTAACAATTTTTTGGTTAGTCTTTGTGGTTTTCTATACATAATATCATGTCTGCAAACAGAGATAATTTTACTTCTTTTACTTGAATACCATTTCTTTTTCTTACCTGCTTGCACACTTTCCATATTTTTCTATTTTGTGTCCATCAATTGTAGCTATAGTTATTTTCGATATTTCTGTCTTCTGCCTTAGCTTATATACTAGAGTGAAATAATTAATATACCACCATATTATGATATTAGAGTATTCTGAATTTGACTATGTACTTACCTTTACCAGGATATTATATACTTTCATATGTATATACCAGGCCTTTATTTTCATGTTGTTGTTGTCATTTCTGGGAGATTTTCCTCAAATGTATCTTCCAGTTATTATATTGAGCTTTTTATTTTTGCTAGTGTTCATTTAATATCAAAAGTTTTCTTGGTTCTTTGATAATCCCTTTATATTGTCTCCTCTTGTTTTATGGATGCAATATCTATTCCTGTCTCTCTGAGGACATGAATGATGTTTTCAAGCTTATTTTTTCCCAGAGCTGTCTATTTTCTTCATGATCTTACTGTTTGTTTGTTTTGGTCTTTGTCTTTCATGTTACAGACTTTCCTTTCTATGGTCTCAATTGATCTCACAGAACTATCTCATTAAGAAATGCTTTCAACAAGTATTTATTGAGCACCTACTTTGTGCAGCACATTATGGAGGAGATAAAATAGAGTTAAAGACCCAAGAAAAGATACATGTAAAACATGAACCAAGTGATTATACAGGAATCTTCATTGTATCAAATGTTTTGTTTATTAAAAAGAAGAAGGCAGGGGGTGGGGGGAGAAGGAAGAAGAAGAAAAGCTTTAAAACAAGAAAAGAAAACATAGTGTAGTGTTGTAAAGCCAAAGGAGTGATAGAATATATACTACAGGAATCAAAAACTAAGAGAGATTTTTATGGCTTGGATGACTGGGGGAAGAAGGACCAAGCCAGGCTTAGTCTGGTCTTTGAAGGACAGACATACATTAAAGGCAACGAGCAAAAGGAAGGATATTCCCGAACGTGGGGAAAATACAAGCTTAAATATGGATATAAGATTAAAGAGTGTGTGTTACAAGGTGGTGGATTCCAAATGTTGAAATCACTTAGGAAGCTTTTAGGTTTTCGGTGAGGCCTGAAAATGTGTATTTAAATAAAGTGCCTCAGGTGTTTCTTAGGTAGGCAGCCAAGGGTGGATTCTTTTAAAAGAATAAAATGGAAAAGTAAGCTGGGGACAGACTGTAGCAGGCTTAAATTCTGGACTAAGATGATCTTACGCCATATCCAAGAGAGTGTTGTTGAATGTTTTTCCTTAAGGGCGGTGACCTCATGCACTTGTGTATTACCAGGAATTAACATCACAGGCAGGAGGAGCTAAAGGGGGATAGAATCAGAAGCACCAGGTGGTTACTCTATTAATTTAGGAATCAGCTAAGAAGACCCTGTTCTGGTGTTGGATTCCCAGTTGATGGAAATAAGGGCAGAGGAGAAAAGCCTTTTAAAAATCAAGAGTAACAATTGTGGAGGGGACATTGTAGCACTTGATTGTAGCCAAAATGCTAGAAGTGATTGAAAACCTTGTTGAAGAAGCTAGAAGTTTAGCCTGGTTGATTGGGAGGATGATAGAACTAGTAGATGGAAATGAGGAGACGAGACGAGAGGATTTTTTTTTTAGGTAAAATGTTGAACCTGGGATTAGATGTGTTGAGTTTGAGGAAATTATCCAACAGAAAAAGTTTAATAGGCTTAGAGGAAGGTTTGACCTAAAGGTATCGATTTTGAGTCCTCGGTATAAAAGCAACGCTGGGGCACCGGGGTGGCTCAGTCGGTTCAGCGTCTGCCTTCGGCTCAGGTCATGATCCCAGGATCCTGGGATCGAGTCCCACATGGGACTCCCTGCTCTTCAGGGAATCTGCTTGTCCCTCTACCCCTCTTCCCACTCATTCTCTCAATCTCTCTCTCTCCAATAGATAAATAAAATCTTAAAAAAAAAAGCAATGCTGTAGCTGCAGGGAGTGAGACTTTCAGAGGAGCAAAGAAACAAGAGAAGTACAGGTGCTTCCCAAGACCTTGAGTTGGGATGGTTTATTTGATATATACTTAATCAAACAGCAGAAAGAAAAGGAGATGATGAAGGGCACGGTAGTTAACAAAAACCGGAGGCTTGCAATGCCTTACATTTTCTTTCTTATCCTGCAGAAGTGGGTATTAATGGGGTACACAGAAATATGTTGCTATGTGAATAAGCATCATTGCCCTGTGTTTGTAGGAGTGCTGTATTTTTGTATCTTACTGCCTAAAATATGTTTCTTAGAGAGGTAGGGGCATTGGAGGGGCAGAGGGAGAGGGAGAGGGAGGGAGAGAATCTTAAGCAGACTCCATGCCCATCGCTAAGCCCAACGTGGGGCTCCATCTCACAACCCTGAGATCATGACCTGAGCTGAAATCAAGAGTCAGATGCTTAAACAATTGAGCCACCCAAGCGCCCCTTTTACTGCAATTTGATCACATCATCACTGACTCTCTGATGTAAGAATTGTCCCTGGACTCTCTATCTTTTCCTCCTTTCCCTATGACAATCCTAAAGAGACAGTTGTGTAGAATGGGAATGCTCCTTGCCACCAGCTGCTGAGCACCAGAGGAGGGCGCTGAAGGAGGGTTGCACGTTGGCTGACACTGAAACACAGTGGCGGATGGTCAGAGTACTTTGTAGATTGCAGCGCATGTAGTGCAGGAGAGCTTAGGGACTGGTTTGTACCTCAACGATGTTTTTTAAGCTTGACAGGTACCAGACCTTCAAAATGTAAGGAATTGGCATTATTTTGCTTGTTTATCACTTTAATTACTTATATTAACTGTGCATCATCTGTACATCTTTAATATGCTTATAGACTATCATTATTCCATTTTAGAAGCAAAGATAAGGAATAAGAGTCAGAATGAGTCTGGCTAAAAGAGAGTTAATCAACAGCATCACCCACCAAAGCATCTCAGCCACACATGGCCCAAGGCCCTTCATGAGTTCTTGCAACGAACTCATGTCTTCCTGGAAGTAGATGAGAAAATATCTCATTGCTCTTTGTTGGACTTGTGGTAGTGATTCTTATTGTTAACTGTTAGTCTTTGAACTGGATATGTTCTTTTTTACGAGGATTACCGATGCTCCCAGTAAATAGATGTATGGAAAATATTTCATATTTACAAAGATATATTTTCAGGAAGCAGGATGGAATAAGCAAGCAATTCAGTACCAAGTTTTCTCTGTCATCCCCACCCATAGATGTAGGTATTTCTGAAGTTTCTCTACCAACCCTCCTGGAATCATCTGAGAAGGTTAAGATCTTTCTGCAATGGAGACCAGAAAGCTGGTGGAAAGATGTAGAAAATTGTTTTCCTTTTGTTCATTTTATAGTCAATTTTTTTCCATACTCAACACATATATGCCAGCAAGACGTGTTCATTTCTACTTAAGGGCATTGTCTACTTCGGGAGGAGCAGGGACGACTTTAACTTCACTAGTTAAACAAGGAATTGGCATTGAAAACCTAAGTTAACTAGCAGCATATTTCCAAAGTAAAAAAAAAAACAGGTTTTAGACTCCTTATTTGTTGGTGCCCTGGGCCACTCCCCAGTTGGCCGGCCTTTTAATTGGGCTAGGGTTGGCCCTTAAAACCCTTCATCATTAAAAGTCAGTACGTCATTTCTGAAGGCAGAAACGATGACATGAACAGAGTATTCACACACTTTCAATTGTACCCACACCTGAAAAGGTACACCTCCTTTTTCTGTTCAGAATATGAGATATCCTCAACCAGCCACAGCCGAAGGTGGCGCTCTTTCCCTTACTGCGCTTTCTCCTCACCGGTGAGTATCATTTGCTTGGCTGAATTATTACAGGCCTTGGTGAGGTGGGATGTCTTTTCTTTAAATAAAGTCTGAAGTGCTGGTTAATACTTTGGACCAGATGTTCTCATTTCTGAACCCAGTTCATGTTGTGCAACTTAAAGTTTAAAGTAATTTACTATCACTTAAGAGTGACCAGAACAGTCGATGAACCTGGCAAAGATTTTATTCAATGGAAAGGGAAAAAACTCTTCCAGTAAATAAACGCTAAAGGGACATTGGTAGATAAAATTAAAATTGCATTTTGAAAAGCTCCTATGAGTTGTTCTTGTTAACTTTTGCAATACCATCTGATAGTATCTGATGCAAAATGTCATATTGCACTTCAAGGTAATGTATCATTCAGCAAGTATTTATTGAGTCTCGGCTCTTTGCTAAGTACTATTTGGACATTGAAGGAACCATTTTGAGCTAAACAGACATTTTATCTACCCTGAAGCGTATGTTCGGAGCTGACATCCAAGTTCTCTGCCACCTAACCAAATTTGAGAACCACTTTACTCAGGTAAAAGGGGGATTCTTCACAAGTTCCTTCTAACTGGATTTGGAATCATGCCTGGGAATAGAAGCGGTTGTTCTCATTGGAGCAATCTGATAGAGCTGATTATTTATATGGGTGACTTTTGTCTTGAGAGGATTGAGCGATGACTGCAGTCTTCTCCTTATCCAAGGAGATCACCTTAAAACTGGTATTTCAAAACTTGCTGCTGTGAAAAGCACTCAGGGAATATAGCTGATATGTGCCATTTTGACAATCAGGAAACCTAAGTCTCCACGGAAGGTATCAAAAAGTCAAGACTCATTAGAAATTATTCATGGCTGCAACATCCGGAATCAAACAGCCCAATCTAGGGTAGGCAGTATTGAGTGCTGGGTAGCATCAGGTGCCCTGTGGCGATGATGTTCCATGACCGGGGGGGCGGGGGTGCCACCAGGGGCAGGGGTGTGCGCAATTTCATGCTGCTTCCTGCTGCCTGGCTCTCTTCCTTTTTGACATTTCCCAAGCCTGGTTTCCTCCCTTCCTTTCAGTTCTGTGAGCAATCTCAAGTCTCCCTAATAAATTTCTTTTCGACTTACATTAGCCAGAGTTGGTTTCTGTTGCTTGCAATTAAGAATGCTAATTGATATGGAAAGCCAACTGATACTTTGCTCCTAGGTGGGTGGCCCCAGATGAATTATTAGTCTCTGTTCATAAACCCAGTTTGACATGAGATAAGACAGAAACATTTTCTCCTTTTCATGGCTCTTAGGAGCACTTTGTTACATATGCCAAACTTAAAGAACAGGGTCCCACCATTCTCTTTGGGTGGGAGCAGACTACTTATTGCAGAGGCTAGACTGTCTGACGATTTAAGAAGGGCACCTTGAATTTATTGAAAACCTATCCTAAAATAAGCACTTTGTTAGATGTTGTCTCATAGCTGCCTAATTCCTTACATCCACTGTGTACACTAAACATTATTATTCCTGTTTTACAGAAACTCGGAGAAATTAAGGCACTTCCATAAAATCCCACAACTAGTGTGTGGTGAGGAATGACTTCAAAGTTCATTCCATTTCACTGCAGCTCAGTGTATATATAGGAAATCAAGTTTGCATCATTTAGAATGATGTAACAGTCGTTGTATCAAGGCTAGTGCTCTGAAGTCGATGTCCCAGCTGCCACTGAGCTGTGATCTTGGGGAAGGGGGAGTGGGTGTGAGGACTAAGGAGACAGTTCTCACAGTCTGCAAACATCCCAGTCCCTGAGGTGCAGGAATCATACTGGGGCTGGTGTTTCAGTCAGCCTGTGAGACTCTGCTTCCTAGAACCCAGTTTTAGGAAAATCACATTCTTATATTTCCCCCCATTTCCTGAGACATCTGTCTGTAGTAAATAGAAGTCCAAATGCGTTCTGGTATTTTTCTATCTCTATCATTGCTGTTTATTTATTTAAGGCCTATTATTTATTTAAGGCCTCCTAGGCAGTGTTAATGAGCTGTGGCATTGTTTAAAATATCTTATGAAATTCTGAAATTTTCAACATTTTCTTCAGTAATTTGTGGAAATTTAGAAATTCGTGAGAAATAAGGAGGTGTCAGTTTTAGAAACATAATGGGTCAGATTATTTTCATTTGAAAGAGGGAAGTGTGACAAAGATCATTAGAAACAGAAATTGAGGAGCTCCTGGGTGGCTGAGTCAGCAGAGTCTATGACTCTTGAGCTCGGGGTTGTAAGTTTTCAAGCCCCACATCGAGTGTAGATTACTTAAAATAAAATAAAATAAAATAAAATAAACAAATTGAACAAAAATGATGAGTCAGTCACACATTCTATGTATAGCTAGAGTACTTTTCATTTTGATAAGTGACATAGGAGTATTAACTTTCGTTCTGCTTGTTTGAAAACTACAGAATGGATGGCTTGCCTTGCTTGAAATTGTGTCCTTCTTCTTAATTAGGGTCACAGAACCTGCCCTATACTTTGAAACAGAGAGACATACAGACTTTGAGCTGTTAATAAAGGGATAGGTGTTACAACTACAGGAGCAAAGGAGAGGAAAAGTCAGCTTCAGATGTGAGAAAGAAATAGATCACCTCCACGATTCCTCCTCTTTCTAAGATTCTGTGGGACGGTGCCTGGGTGGCTCAGTCGTTAAGCGACTGCCTTCGGCTCAGGTCATGATCCTGGAGTCCCGGGATCGAGTCCCGCATCGGGCTCCCTGCTCGGCGGGGAGTCTGCTTCTCCCTCTGACCCTCTTCCCTCTCGTGCTCTCTATCTCTCATTCTCTCTCTCTCAAATAAATAAATAAAATCTTTAAAAAAATTAAAAAATAAGATTCTGTGGGAGTTTGAACACAAAGTTTTTAATAACTGAATTTTTTTTAAAGATTTTATTTATTTATTCATGAGAGACAGAGAGAGAGAGAGAGAGAGGCAGAGGGAGAAGCAGGCTCCCAAGGAGCAGGGAACCCGATGCGGGACTCGATCCCAGAACCCTGGGATCATGACCTGAGCCGAAGGCAGACGCTTAACCATCTGAGCCACCCACGCGCCCTAATAACTAAATTTTTTTAGAATGATGTAGCTTGTATATTTTCAAACTATTATGCTTAAAAATAGCTATGGCATGAACTCTTAGACTTAGGTGTCCATCTGTTAGGCGTTTGATCTCAGGGATTATCCTTCTCCCCCACCCGTGCCACTTTTTAAAAAAATTATTATTAGGTCCCCTATATTTTTAACATAAAAAACTTTCTGCAAGTGAGAAGTCATCATCAAATTTATAGGTTACATTTATATGGCCATAAAGCCTATTTGGAACAATGGGTGATTCTTTTTTTAAAAGTATTCAGGCATTATCTTGAGTTAATACTTGTGAATGTGCTCATTTGTAGTAATAGACATGTTTATTCTTTACTCAGTAGGTCAACTCTGTGACCACAGGTGATTGAATTTGATAACTGCAAACATTTATAAATGCAGAGCAAAGACAGCTCCTCAATAGATCAGTTTAATCTGCGTGAAGAATTTACATTTCTGCAAAACTGTTCCTTGGAATCACTCAAGAGTATTTGTAAGTCTGGACATGCCTTTCTGCCCTTGGGTTCTGCTTTCAACCTCTCATGTTTATATTCAACTTGAAGTCTAATTTTCATAAATGCTTGGGTTTAAAATAGGCTATGGGTTTAAGTATAGGAACAGGATTGTTTGTGTAAAATACGAACCAGACTTTTGACTTCCCAGGTCTTTTATTGAGCTGTCATTTTGTGATAGTTATTTGGTGACACCATTCGTTTTATTCTGCCTTGCAGAGAACCACTAAATTAGAATAATGGATTGTGCTTTCAATTAGACTCCATACAACCTTGTACACCTAAATAACTGAATAGATGAGAAAATGCCATAAAGTGCAGTTCTTTATAATGGCTCTATTTTCCCACTACATGCTGGAGTAAGATTGTAAATGTGATCCCAAGCAAAGGTATTAGCACCATGACCTCTCCCAGAACAATTTTAAGTGTTGGATTTTAAAATATTTGCTTACTAAACCAAAAAAAAAAAAATCAAGTAATAAGGGAAGATGTTGGAATAAATGCACTTTTGCTTAACTCACTCTCTTTTCAAATGTGTAAAAATGAACAAACATCACCCAACCTATTCATTTATTAAGGAAGAATGTGCAAGTCTAAAAGGAAAGAAAGAAAGAAAGAAAAAAGAAGAAGAAATTCAGTACTAAAAACCAATTTGAAACCACAGCTCTGTGGCCCATCTTGATGGGTATAAAGTAACATTATTGTTTGTATGAGATAACATTAAGGAGAAAAATGGAAAAAAATGAGAAAGGACTGACTAAATACTTAGAATGTGTGCTTGGCATATATATCAATCCTATATATATGTATCTTCAAGGTGCTTTGCCCTTGAGTTCCCAGCAGCAGTACCATTTTGCAATCCCTGCATATCCAACATGAGAAGTGATTATATAGCATAGCATGCCTGATTTTAGAGACAAAAACACATAGAACTTTAAAAGGTATTTAAGTTATTTTATGATGTTAAAGATTTTGATATTGTTCCTGGTCTCCTAATGACGTGTTCATAATTTTCACCGTATCATCGGTAGGTGGCTTTTTTGTTATGTGGATGGTTTCCTCTGCTCTGCAGAGGTTTTTATTAGTTTGATGTAGGCCCAATAGTTTATTTTTGCTTTTCTTGCTTTTTGTTTTTGATGTCAGATTTAAAAAATCATCCCCAAGATGGATATCGAGGGGCTTGCCACCTATGTTTTCTTCTGGGAGTTTGATGGTTTTAGGTGTTACATACAAGTCTTTAATCCACTTTGAGTTCATTTTTGTGTATGGTGTGAGGTAGGGGTCCACTTTCATTCTTTCAGGTGTAACTGCCCTATTTCCTCAACATGAGTTATTGGTGTGACTGTCCTTTCCCTATTGTATGTTCTTGGCTCCTTTGTCATAAATTATCTATGCAGGATTTTTTTCTGGGTTTTCTATTCTGTTCCATTGATCTATGCATCTATTTTTTAAACTAATACCATGCTGTTTAAATTACTATAGCTTTGTAATATACTTTGAAATCAGGGAGTATGATGCCTCCAGCTTTGTTCTTCTTTCTCAAGATTGCTTTGGCTCTTCAGGATCTTATATGGATCCATACAAATATTAAGATTATTCATTCTATTTCTGTGAAAAAATGCCATTGGAATTTTGATAGGAATTGCATTGAATCTGTTTATTGCTTTGGGTAGTATGGCCATTTTAACAATACTAATTCTTCCAATCCATAAGCACAGAATACCTTTTCATTTATTTGTGTCTTCTTTTAAAAAGATTTTATTTATTTATTTGAGAGAGAGCGCACGAGAAGGCAAGGAACAGAGGGGGAAGGAGAGGGAGAGAGAGAATCTCTCAAGCACACTGTGCTAATTGTGGAGTCCGACACGGGGCTCGATTCCAGGACCCTGAGATCATGACATGAGCTGAAATCAAGAGTTGGGTGCTCAATTGACTGAGCCACCCAGGCGCCCCAGATTGCGTCTTCTTTAATTTCTTTCATTAATGTCTCATAGTTTTCAATATATGGGTCTTTCACCTTCTAGGTTAAATTTATAAACTGATAGGCATTTTATTTATTTTTTTGATGCAGTGGTAAATGGGCTTGTTCTCTTAATATCTCTGATAGTTCACTATTAGTGTATAGAAATGCAACAGATTTTTGTGTATTGATTTTCTATCTACAACTTTACTTAATTCATTTATTCTAAAGGGTTTTGGATGGAGTGTTTAGGTTTTATATAAGTAATATTATGTCATCTGCAAATAGTGGCAATTTTACTTCTTCCTTTTCAATTTGGATGCTCACTCTTCCTTCCTTCCTTCCTCCTTCTCTCCCTTTCTCCCTTTCCTCCTTCCTCTCTTTTTCTCTCTTTCTCTCTCTTTCTCTCTCTTTCTTTCTTTTTCCTAATTGCTCTGGCTAGGGACTTCCAGTACTATATTGAATAAGTGTGGGTAAGAATGGGCATTTTTCCCTTGTTCCTGATCTTAAAGGAAAAGCTTTCAGCTTTTCACTGTTGAGTTTGATGTTAACTGTGAGCTTATCATATATGACCTTTATCATGTTGAGGTTTGCACCCTTTATACCCGCTTTGTTGAGTTTTTTAAAAATCATAAATGGATATTGGATTTTGTCAAATGCTTTTGCTTTATCTATTGAGATGATCCTCTGATTTTTATCCTTCATTTCATTGATGTGATGTGTCACATTAACTGATTTATGGATGTTGAACTATCCTTGCATCCCTGAAATAAATCTCACTTGATCATGGTGTATGATCCTTTTAATGTATTACTGAATTCAGTTTGCAAATATTTTGAGGATTTTTGCATCTATGTTCATCAGGGATATTGGCCTATAATTTTCCTATCCTGTGATGTCTTTGTGTGGTTTTGGTATCAGATAATGCTGGAATCATAAAATGAGTTTGGGAGAATTTCCTCCTCCTCTTCTGTTTTTTGGAAGAGTTTGAGAGGATTGGTATGAATTCTTCTTGGAATGGTAGAATTCACCAGCAAAGCTGTCTGGTCTTGGACTTTGGTCTAGTCCTGGACTTTGGATTGGTTTTTGATTATGGATTCAATCTTCTTACTAGTAATTACTCTGTTCAGATTTTCTATTTCATTTTGATTTAGTCTTAGTAAGGTTGTATTTTTCTAGGAATTTATCCATTTCTTGTAGGTTGTCCAGTTTGTTTTCATATAATTGTTTGTAGTCATCTCATTATCCTTTGTATTGCTGTGGTATCAGTTGTAACATCTCTTTCATTTCATTTACATGAATCCTCTCTCTTTTTTTCTTGGTGAGTCCAGCTAAAGATCTGTCAGTTTTGTTTATCTTTTTAAAGAACCAGCTCTTAGTTTTATTGATTTTCTCTATTGTCTTTTTCGTATCCATTTCATTTGTTTTTGCTTTAATCTTTGTTATTTCCTTCTTCTGCTAACTTTGCACTTTGTTTGTTCTTCTTTTCCTAGTTCTTTGTGGTGTAAAGTTAGGTTATTTATTTGAGACCTTTCTTGTTTCTTGAGGTAGGCATTTATCACTATGACCTTCCCTTTTAGAACTGCTTTTGCTGCATGCAACCAATTTTGGTATGTTATATTTCCATTTTCATTTGTTTCAAAGTATTTTCTTTATTTCTCTTTTGATTTTCTCTTTGACCCATTTGTTGTTCAGTAGCATGTTGTCTAATCTCTACACATTTGTGAATTTTCCAGTTTTTTTCATGTAATTAATTTCTAGTTTCATGGCATTGTTGTCAAGAAAGATGCTTGATATGATTTCAGTTATCTTAAATTTATTAAGATTTGTTTTTTTGCCTAACATAGGATATATCC
This sequence comes from Callorhinus ursinus, assembly GCF_003265705.2. Classification (NCBI taxonomy): domain Eukaryota; kingdom Metazoa; phylum Chordata; class Mammalia; order Carnivora; family Otariidae; genus Callorhinus; species Callorhinus ursinus. The sequence continues at coordinate 5,109,922 of NW_027397089.1, forward strand.
TGGAAAATTTTCCACTTGAAAAGAATGTATATTCTGTTGCCTTCAGATGGAATGATCTGTATATATCTGTTAAGTCCATCTGGTGTAATGTTTCATTTAAGGCCTACGTTTGTCTATTCATTTTCTGACTGAATGATCTATCCATTGGTGTAAGTGGGGTATTAAAGTCCCCTACTATTATTGTATTGCTGTCTGTTTCTCCCTTTAGGTCAGTTAATATTTGCTCTATATATTTTTGTGCTCCTATGTTAGGTGCATACATATTTACAAATGTTATATCATTTTGTTGGATTGACCTCTTTATCATAATATAATTCTTATCCTTATCTCTTATTACAGTCTTTGTTTTAAAGTCTATTTTATCTGATATAAGTATAGCTACTCTAGCTTTCTTTTGGTTTCCATTTGCATGGAATATCTTTTTCCATCCCTTCACTTTCAGTCTCTGTGTGTCCTTATATCTAAAGTTAATTTCTTATAGGCACCATATGGATGAGTCTTGTTTGTTTCTTCTTTTTATCCGCTCAGCCACTCTATGTCTTTTGACTGTAGAATTTCAGCCATTTATATTTAAAATAATTATTATTATTTAGATATTTATTGAGATTTTGTTCATTTTGTTCTTTCCCTTCTTTGTCTCTTGCTCTCCTCATTTGTGGTTTTATGATTTTCTTTCACGATATGCTTGTATTCCTTTCTCTTTATCTTTTGCATATTTACCATAGGTTTCTGCCTTGGGGTTGCCATGAGGCTTACATATAATAACATATATCTATAACAGTCTATTTAAGGTTGATAACAACTTAAGTTTGATCCCATGCTAAAGTTCAACCTTTTTATTCTCTATCCCTCATGTTTTGTTTTTGATGTCACATTTTACATCTTTTTATCTTGTATATTTCTTAACAAATCATAGTAATCACAGTCACATAGTTACTTTTCTTTGTAACCTCATAATAGCTTTGTAAGTGATCAGTGTGTTACCTTTACTATATATTTACCTTTCCAGGGAGATTTAGTCTTTCATATGTTTTCTTGTTATTAATTAGTGCTCTTTCTTTTTGCTGGGCACACACTCTAAGTATTTAGTCTTTCCTTGCTGATTTTTGAGTCACTGAATCTCTGTTTACTTTTCTCAATAGCAACAAAACACAGCCAAGAAAGTGATCATTTCTGTTTACCTGAAGGGCATGAAAATGTAATTGACTTCATCATCCATTCCTTTTGTACCTCACTCTTTTTGAAGATGAAAAGAACTGAAGGTTAAAAGTATGGAAGAATTTTGTACATGATGAGCATACTAGCACTGCCAGAGGGTTTCTTTTTTATTATTATTAATTTAACTCTTTCAGATGACAAGAAGTGTTGAGGGTACCATCTTAAAAAGTAGTAAGTCAACTACTTTTATTCCTTTTGAAGTTTACTCTCCTTTTATCTCATTTCTGCTCACTGTTACAACAGAAATCAACAGAATATGTACAGTTCCAAATTTCAGGTGAACTCTACAAATCATGTTATAAAGCAATGATATAATTGCCAAAAATTGAAACTTTTAAAAACTTAATTTAGCTAAAAAATAAAAATGAAGTTACCATAATTGTTGCATAATTACACTAGAAAATAAAAGTTTTTGCATGTTACATTCAGAATTAAACTTTCTATATACTAGGTTAGGTCTGAAATGTACCATTTTAGATGGAGCTAGTCTCAGTATATGGGGACTTAAATAATAAATTTGGATCGATCTTCCCTCTAGGCATGCTGGTTTTCTCTGTGCCCTGTTTCCTTTACTCCATAATTTCTTGGGCATCACATACCCATAGGTTCTCAATAAATGTTGATTGAATGAATTAAGATGTTGAAGGTAGCAAGTAAAGGAATCAGGCTAGATATTATCTCCGTATCTTCTTTGTGGAATAGGTGCAGTTTAAATAGGTGCCCATTTGACAATAAAATAAAATCAGGGGATCTCACACCAGGTCAGTTTGGTTTGGCTCATTCTGACATAAGAATATTTCCAGTGATTCCTTGGAGCAATGTTCCTCCTTTTTCACATCTCTGATGAATGACAGTGTCTATTTATAAATGTTTTTGATCCCCTTGTTTAAGCAGTGATGTATTCTCAGAATGTTCTCAAAGGTGTACAATTTCAGAGTGTAGTACATTTATCCATCCATTAGCTTTACTACAGCTTTTCCTACTCTTGTTACAAATTCTAAAATGTGTTAAGTGGGAAATGCCTAATTTAGAATCAGAACCCCATAGAGGTCTAAAGAAAAAGTCCTAAATTGTTGCCAATTTAAAAAAGGAAGAGTAACTCAGAGCAGGGAAGATTCATTCATTCAACATAATCTCACAGAGGTTATGTGGAGCCTAGAAAGCATGATTCATTATTCTAATTTAATGGTTCTTAGTACAGCAGAATAAAGTAACAGCTAAGTACTGGGGATTGTACTAGGCCCTGCAGCTACAGCAGGAAAGAGAACAGACAAAAATTCTGTTCTTTTCAAGCTTACCTTCTCATACAGGGAGACAATCAATAAACAAGTGACCAAAATACCATAATTAATTTATATTAAAAGAAACATTTTTGCACATTTTTGTACCTCAGAGACTTGTTTGTGTCTTATGATTGCCATTCGGCCCTGTGTCAATCAAGATGTAGCTGTTATTGCCTGTTCATAATATATCAAAACTTATAGAGTGAAGACAGAAGTTTGGGACAAAATCCTGGAGACACCAGCAGAAGATCAGGAAAGCTGCATCTCCAAAGCTGCTGATAACACAGAATACAGTGGTGAGTAGAGAAACACTGTGTCACTGAGTCTGGGTCACCTGTTCCAGAGCAGTTGAACTCTGAATAGGACATAGTTTTAGGAATATTTCAATTTATGTTGCTGATATTTTCCCCTTGAGTTTGCACAGTAGTGATATATAATAAAAACGAATGTCTAGTTAAGTCTAAAATAGCTGCCGTCGTGAGTGTAAAATAATTTAAAAGCAATTTTTAATTTAATAGAGTCTTAGTGGCACAAAATTATAGTGTTTCTTATAATTTATGGTTTCCTAGATGTGAGGAAATATAATATGTATATATTCGATAGTAATAAATGCTTTAGAGAAGACTAAAAGATAGAAAAGTAAATAGGGAATGCCATGGAGTGGGGTGGTTTGCAATTTTAGTCAAAGTAGGCAGGGAAGCCCCTGAGAAAGTACATTTAAAAGATTTTTCTTTTTTTTTTTTTTTTTTAAAGACTTGAAGAGAGACTGGGCAGACAGCTGAGTATCCCAGGCAGAGTGAACAACCAGTGGAAAGGCCCTAAGCAGGAGCATACCAAGCTTATTTGGTATATTTATTTCTATTTGAGACATAGAAAGGAGGTCATGTGGCTAGAGGGCAGTGAGAAAGGGTAAAGTAGTAGGAGATGAAGTTGAAAGTTAAGGGAGACCAGCTCACACATAGCCCTGTAGGAGATTGTAAAGATGTACTTTGAGATTAAAAGGATTTTCACATTTACTCTAAGTTAAATTGGGATCCATTAGAGGATGTTGTGCAGGAGTGACATGACCCAGCTTACATATTTAAAGAATCACTGAAGCTGCTAGACCGAGAAAAAGACTGAAGGGAGACAAAGACAGAATTGAGGAGAACGGTTAGGAGGATATCATCATAAACCAGATGGGAAATGATAGTGGCTTGGACCAGTGTGGTAGTGTTGTGGGGATCATAAGAAGTGATGGAATTCATGACTCATTTTGAAGGTAGAGCCAAAGGTTTTGCTGATAATTTGTTTTTTGTTTTTCTTTGCTTGTTTTTGTTTTGTTTTGTTTTAATTTTATCATGTTATGTTAGTCACCATACAATACATCATTAGTTTTTGATGTAGTGATCCACAATTCGTTGTTTTCATATAACACCCAGTGCTCCATGCAGTACGTGCCCTCCTTAATACCCATCACTGGGCTAACCCATCCCCCACCCCCCTCCCCTCTAGAACCCTGTTTGTCTCTCAGAGCCCATAGTCTCTCATGGTTCATCTCTCCCTCCGATTTCCCCCCCTTCAATTTTCCCTTCCTTCTCCTAATGTCCTCCATGCTATTCTTCATGTTCCACAAATAAGTGAAACCATATGATAATTGACTTTCTCTGCTTGACTTATTTCACTTAGTGTAATCACCTCCAGTCCCAGCCATGTTTGTTTTTTTTTAAAGATTTTATTAATTCATTTGACAGAGAGAGATGCAGCGAGAGAGGGAACACAAGCAGGGGGAGTGGGAGAGGGAGAAGCAGGCTTCCCGCGGAGCAGGGAGCCCGATGCGGGGCTCAATCCCAGGACCCTGGGATCATGACCTGAGCCGAAGGCAGACGCTTAACCGACTGAGCCACCCAGGCGCCCCCAGTCCCATCCATGTTGTTGTAAAAGTTGGGTATTCATCCTTTCTGATGGCTGGGTAATATTCCATTGTATATATGGACCACATCTGTTGAAGGGCATCTCAGCTTCTCTTTCCACAGTTTGGCTACTGTGGACATTGCTGCTATGAACATTGGGGTGCATATGGCCCTTCTTTTCGCTACATCTGTGTCTTTGGGGTAAATACCCAGGAGTGCAATTGCTGAGTCATAGGGTAGCTCTATTTTTAGGTTTTTGAGGAACCTCCGCACTGTTTTCCAAAGTGGCTGTACCAACTTGCATTCCCACCAACAGTGTAAGAGGGTTCCCCTTTCTCCACAACCTCTCCAACATTTGTTGTTTCTTGCCTTGTCAATTTTTGCCATTCTAACTGGTGTAAGGTGGTATCTCAGTGTGGTTTTGATTTGAATTTCCCTGATGGCTAATGATGATGAACATTTTTTCATGTGTCTGTTAGCCATTTGTACGTCTTCTTTGGAGAAGTGTCTGTTCATGTCTTCTGCCCATTTTTTGACTTGATTATTTGTTTTTTGGGTGTTGAGTTTGAGAAGTTCTTTATAGATCTTGGATACCAGCCCTTTATCTGTAGTGTCATTTGCAAATATCTTCTCCCATTCTGCGGGTTGCCTCTTTGAGGAATATGAGAAAAAGAAAAGGAAATTCAAGGTGACTCCAAGGTGACTCCAAGGTTTCTCATGTTAGCAACTACAAAGATGAAGTTGATATTAATGGAGATGGGGAGGACAATCAGAAGAACAGATCTGGTAGGAGTTCATTTTTAAACATGTTAAATTTGATATGTCTGTTAGACATCCCAAAGATGTCATGTGATCAGATATGTGAAATTGGAGTTCTCACCACCATTCTTTGCCAGAATCTCCCATCATCTACTCATTGGCCAGAGTGTGTTCCTGGAAAGAGTAGTTTCCCCATGGGGTCCCATGTGCTTATGAACAATGTCACCTGAGTTCTTACATGTTCAAAACTATTTGATAATACCAAGTCCTGAAGAGAATGTCTAACAACAGGATCTATCAATCACAGTTTACAATATAAATTGGTACAACTATGGTGGAAAATAGTTTGGTAACATGTTCAATTTTAAGACTGAACATTTACAGACTCTAAGAGCCAGTAATTTCACACCAACATTTATATCCAAGAGGAAAATCTTGACAAATACATTAGAGGATGTGCAAAAAAATAGTCAAAATAGTGTTGTTGCCTAGCAAGACCAGGAAATAACCCAAAAGCATTTCAACAAAAGAATAGAAAAATTGTGGTATATCCCCACAATGGAATATTATATAGCAGTTAAAATGAATGACCTACAGTTAAATCCAAACTAACCAATCAGCAACGTGCTGTATTTCATCTATTCTAACACGTGTAATTTTTCTTATGACATCTCAGAAACCTTAGCTCACTTGGGAGAGGTTTTCTTGTTTTGTTTGTTTATTTGTTTTTTAAAGGTTTATTTATTTGAGAGAGATGCACATGTGAGTTGGGGTTGGGGGAGGGGCAGAGGGAGAGAATCTCAAGCAGACTTTGCGCTGAGTGTGGAGCTGGACCCAGGGCTTAGTCTCATTACCCATGAGATCATGACCTGAGCTGAAGTCAGAGCCTAACTGATTGAGCCACCCAGGCTCCCTGACAGAGGTTTTTTTTTATTAGTGGTTGTGCCAGCTATTAAAATATTGTCCTTTATAAGGAGGGCACTTGTGTTGAGCACTCAGTATTATATGTAAGTAATGAATCATGAAATTCTCCTGAAACCAATATTACACTATATGTTAACTAACTCGAATTTAAATAAAAATTTGAAACAAACAAACAAAAAAGCCACCTTGGTGCAAATCAACCAAACTGAATATTAGATAGCAATAAGACGTTATAACACAAGGGGCTCCTGGGTGGCTCAGCCCGTTTAACATCTGCCTTTGGCTCAGGTCATGATCCCAGCGTCCTGGGATCAAGCCCCACATCAGGCTCCCTGCTCAGCAGGGTGTCTGCTTCTCCCTCTCTCACTCCCCCTGCTTGTGTTCCCTCTCTTGCTGTCTCTCTGTCAAATAAATAAATAAAATCTTAAAAAAAGCACGTTATAACACAAGTATATAAAAAATACTGTCCTTTAGCTCCAAATCCACTCTTCTGTACTCTGCTTTGTGACACAGGCACTGAAAGACTGCAACTCACTTCTGTGCTTTTCCAGCTGGCTCTGTTCAAAGCTTTGCCAATAGGGAGCACTAGAGGAGGCTTCGGTGCTAGAAGAGGAAGAAGAGTACTTGCTCCTCCTGTTGTCTTCCGGTTTCCTCTCCCTGTGATCTCCCCCCAGGCAACCCTTCTTCACAGCAGCGATGGCAATTCACTCTTGTAGTGGCAGCTACACTCAGCTTGTAGCTTTCCCATCACAGGTAGAACCAGTTTGGTAACACCGCCTCACCAGAGACAGCTGCCCCCTCCTCAGAGGCCAGGGTCTGCGCCCCAGGGAGCCCCCTCCTCTGGGCTGAGACTCATGCATCAACTGAGCAGCCCTTCCTCCTCAGATATCTGTCGCAATTTCAGCCCCATGGGGACCATTTTCTAAGTTCGTCCCTTAGTTTCCTGTTTTCTTAGCCATAGGGGTGGTAGCTTCAGTTTCTACCCCCAAGATATCTCAGAGTCCTCTTTCTACCCTTTCAGTGGAAAACACTTTATACCTGGTACAGGTGCTTTATATCAAATACCTCTGGTCAAATAACTGGTGTGGTTTCTGTCTAATATAATAGTACATAAAATAATTGTACCCCTTACAATTCATGGGATATTAGATTTGAAGTCTCAGAAGATCATACACAGCAAAATACCTTTTGCACAAAGTTAAAAACAAATAAAACTATATTTTAGGAACACACACACATGATTTAGAATAGTTCTTACCTCTGGTATAGGGAGGTGGAGATAAGGCATGCTGGAGGAGGCCATAGGTAGACATAAGTTACATAACGTTCTAGTTTTTATATTTGGATCCATCGACTTTATTATGTTGTTACATAAATAATAACTACCTACATAGAAACCTGCACGCATAATACATTCTTAATGCATAGATATACGCATGCATGCATGTATACATACATAAAATAAGACACTTGTTGGACTTTGATGAGAGTATAAAAATAACTTTGACTAATTATCTAAAGATGACATCATAATAAAATAAAATAATTTCTCTTTTACATAAAGTAAGATTCGACTATGAAATTCTTGACTCACTGTCCTTGCTTGAGCGTACTGTGGATGTTTCTTCACTGTCTTTTGGTCCTGAGAATTTTTGTACAGAAGTCAGATGCCACCCTGCTCTTATTTCCTTGAAAGTGGAGCTCCTCTATTGCCTGGCTTCTCCAAAGGCAAAGATTCTTTCTACATCTTTAAAAGATTCCAAAAGGGATTTGTTCTGTATCTTTGAAGACAACTTCACCAAAGTGTGACTCAGTGTTGATGGTTCTGGGCCAACTCACAGTGGCTCAGTGTGCCATGAATTTCTCTAATTATATGTTAAAATATTCGTTCTGTTGCTTTCTTTTGCGTTTCTTCTTTGGAATTCCAATTAAGCACACAAGGGCTATGCTTTTCTTCATTTCTTTGCTTCTGTAGCTGTGATCTGTTGCTAACGCGAGCTCTGTAGTTCTCTTTTATTCTGTTTGTTTTCCCCATTTCTATCCTCTGCATCCTTTCCTATGACCTCCCTGTTGTCGGATCTCCCTTATGCCCTTCCTACTTTGTGTTTTATTTCTATAACTTCCTGTCTTGCTTTCTTTCCTGAGTTCTGCCATCACCTTCTATTGTGTGCTCTGCTCTTCCCTGATGTCTCCATCTTGGCTTTCATGTTCAGGATTCATTTAATTTTTTTTTTCAAAATAATGATAGATTGTTTGATTATAATTTTTATCTGTCCTATCACCGCTTTCCCTGAAAACTTTTCTTTGTCTTACAGAAATGTCTTGCTGTTCTTTCTCACATATTTTCTTAGAGTATTTTTGGGTGACTACTCTCTGTTTCCTTTAACTTTTCTTTTTTTTTTAATTGCCATATTGTCCTGAGCCAGCTTTTTTTTTTTTAAGATTTTATTTATTTATTTGAGAGAGAGAGAGACAGAGACAGAGCACAAGCAGTGGGGAGGAGGCAGAGGGAGAGGGAGAGGCAGGGACCCTGACATGGGGCTCGATCCCAGGACCCTGGGACCATGACGTGAGCCGAAGGCAGACACTTAATCGACTGAGCCACCCAAGTATCCTAAAGGTTAGAGGTAGAGGGATAGATTAGGAGTAGTAAGGGCCAGGGTGGCTTTCCTGGCTTAGCAACTCAAGAGCTGTACCTCCTCCATTAGTACCATGAGAAATGTTTCCTTTAAATATGACACTGTTGTGTAGCCACATCTTCTGTGTCTCCCTAAGCTTATCCTGGTTCCAGGTGGCTTCTCCAGCCAGCCCTACACTCCCCTAGTTCCTTCACCACTTCCTACAACCAGGAGACTGCCTTCAATGTGATCCCCACATTTATGAGGGTATATTTTCTTGATGCTTTCTGAAATATGCCTACTCTGGACCCCCATGCCCCTTCCATATGTTTCTTCTCATCCTTCCCTGGTACCTCTAACCTCTCTGTTCTAACCCCTACCTGCAGCAGTTGTCTCGTAGGGTGGAACATTCCCCTCTTGAGGGAATAATTCTCTGGAGCTATCTGAGCCGCAGCACCCCTAACCCCTCTGGACTCCCCGCTCTTCCCGGATGCTTCCCACCTGGCTTCCTGTAGCGTTTCACTGCCTTCAGCTGTGCTTGGCAGGTCTTAGATGTAAATGGAGTTTGCAGGTTTTCTCTGTCTCTTGGCTTCACTATAAACAGATTTTGTGACTTCTGGAAAAATTCTCTGTATGATTTTCAAGAGGAGTTGAAGTAAGATCCAGAATTCAGCTGGCATCATGTCCCTACCAGAAGTTCTACAACTGTGTTTGAAAAGGAGAAAAGAAAAACTGCCATTGTATTCTCTTCAAAATCTGTTTCCAGTCTTTCAAAGAAAGATGTGAAAATGAATTTGGCCTGAGGTTTGAGGCAGATATTGTGACTGACTTGTGTTCATCTCTGTCAACTGTTTTCTTGAAGGTTTGGGAGCATACTCGGTAGAGCAGGAATTGAGTGGGCAAAGCTAAATTGAATATTAAGAATGAATGGGCAAACATTTTCACAGGACCAAATTTGGTACACAATTTTCATGATTTCTTGGTTATTTTCTTCCATTAATCATGGTGAGAGAAGTCAAAAGAGCAGAGGGAGAGAGAAACTTTGCCATTCATCCTATGAAAAGGAATAGAAGGGGCCAAAGGAGACTGAGTTCTGAGCTTCAATGCAGCCACAAAAAAAAAAAAAAAAAAAAAAAATCCTCCTCAGACAAAAAGCAATTACATAAAAGTTGGTTCAGAAATATAGTGTCAGAGCTGTGCAATCTTAAGAAAAATCGTACCTTAATTTTGGAAGCCAAGAGTAAGTCAGTCCAATTGCAATTGTTAAGAAATTTTAATGTAAAGAGGTATCATGTTATTCATTTAAATCTTGCTGAATGAAGTAGCTCTTGCATTTAGCTAGTATCTTCGTTCTCTTAACATTATGTGATTGTGGGAAAGGCTTAACTACCTGGATTGTTAACTCCATCACACCTCTGGGTTATCCACCGAATCACTGCATTACCATGCTTAGCTGAACCACCATCTATCTCGGGATAATGGTTAGAACTGCAAGTCTTTGCCTTTAAGAAAGAAACAACTGGCCTCTTTAGCAACAGAAATGTCAGGAAGTCTGGAAAACCCTTAAGACCAAAGGGACCATAATCCCAGTGGCTGGGTTTCAGACATTCTGACAGAGGGCAGAGGATATTATTTTGGTCAAGAGACTCTTTTCATAATCCCTGACATCATAGTTAGGTGTTGTCTACTCACACCCTACCTCTAAGTCTGGCCCCCAGTGACTCTGACATCCCTGGCCAGATGCATTGTTAACACATTCCACCGACCACTGGGAGTGGGTGTCAGCATGACAGCAGGGAAGTGAGGCTGAAATGGATCTCCCCAGTCTCAGGACCTCGTTCTGCTTTGTAAACACCGTGATGCTTGACTTTATTATAGGGATTAAGACCTATGATTTCAGTGATGTAACATCAACAGTTCTCCGTTAATCCAATAATGATTCAACAACTGCTCTTTAGATCCTTTGATTTACTGAGATGTAATGGGGTAGTTTTAGGTTCCCCAATTCCAACTACATTAATTGCTATACTTAGAGTGCAGCTGTCGAGCCTTTAATCCCTCTTTGCTGCAATGATATTTAATTGAATTTAATTATATTAAATTACCCTGAATGTACTAGTGATTGTTCATTTGTTTGTACTGTATTAATTAAAAATTTTTTTTTATTTTGAAAGGAATCAAACTTTGAGGTACAGACCAGACTGCTTCATGATTTCTCATATAAACCTAAAATATAGGAGATAAAATAACGTGCTGGTGAGGCAAATAGGGATAGTTTCTAAACATTTTTTTTCAGGGACATTTGTCACTGTTTAATGGTAAGTGATACGTTTATATACACTGCATTTCAATTGCATCTATCATCATTTAAAATTAAATAACATAAATATCTCTCTTCCGTTATTAGAATTTGCAGCAACACACTGTGAGTCACAAAACAGAGAGACAGAGAAATTGAAATAAAGACTAAAAATACATGCCGCTTAGAAGACAAAAATATAAGAGAACATGAGGTCATGAATTTCTGTCATGCTCAGGTAAGCACTAAGAGTAACACACTTCCTATTTCATTCTGTACAGCACTCTGGCAGGGCTCCTGGGTGCCTGTGAGCCTCTGAGTCACAGTCTTTCCTTCCCCATACCTCATTGGGATGGCCCCCAGAGAAAAGTCCATGAGGCCATCTGCAAGGCCTACGCTCTAGCCAAGCGCTGATGTCTGTGACCACAGAGTGACCCTACCACCAAGAAGGAGGTGATAACCGTGCAGCCCAACAGGCCCCTGAATCACAACTCTTGTCACAAAGGTAACCTGAGCACCTCCCTTTCATAATCTTAACAAAGCCACATTACCCATCTGAATCAGGGTCTCTGTCTACTGTTTCATTTTCCCCGATGACCAGAGAGAGTAAGGGGACAAGCCCTGGTCCTCCCCAGACATGAGCTTTATTTCTAACTCGGCTATTTAGTAGATGACAGCCACTGTCAAGTCTTCTCTGAGCTTCAGATTCTTTGTATCTAAGATAGAAATAATCTACATTTGACCAGTGCTTACACAGCCCCCTTACATCATTTAAAATAAGGAACTATTTTGTAAGATATAAACTAAGGTACAGATATTATCATCTCAATCTTTAGCTCTAAACTGTAAGAGTCTCTAATCTAATAGTGTCACTTATCTATTTTTATCTCCTGTCCTGTATAATAATGTTTGAGATCACCAGGCAAGTTAAATAAATGCTTGTTGCATGTGTCACTGCATCATATAACCATGAGCCATATAGGTCATTCAAGAGGGCACCACATTCAAAGAAGAAAAGTCCAATAGGAATTCAAACCTTCACACATATTTCTTGCGGAAGGTGAAACTCCAAGGCAACTCTTGCTTAAATTCCCTTCCTCTCATACGATTTACCACCCCACATCTCCCAAGGGCCTATTACTTGCCTTCTTTCCCTCATCCTCCATGCCCCCTCCCTGGTCATGCTTAGGACCCCTTCTGTTGCCTTTCTCAGCCTCTCCCCAAGCTCTTCATCCCCAGCACATCCCTCCAGACTTCCAAAGCGTCAACTCTTCACACTCAATGGCTTCTTTGAAAGAAAGTTCCATCTTCCCTTTCACTACTGTTTTCATAGGAATAAAGCATTTATCCCTCAGGCCCACTTTCCTGATTCAGGCTCACAACAAACATAGGGGCAGGTGGAGGGGGTGGAAATGAACAATGGCGAGAAACAAAGCCTAATTTATTTGGCAGAGAGAAAAGCTGGGAACATTCACCTGTGTTGTCATTTTTATCCTATCCCCTAAAGAATGATTAGATGAAGAATTGGCAAGTTATGAGTATTGATTACATTCCTACTGGGAATCAGGCTCTAGGAATGACGTGATAGAATTGAGCTACCTTGTCTCTGTCCTTGAAAGCTTTGTGCCTCAGTGATTTGGCCAGTGCCTTATATATGGCCTGGAAGGTGCTGCAAATGCTTGAGGGAGAGATGGCAATGAGGTAATTTCAAGGATCAATCTGGAAAGGGTGTGCAGGGCACAAGAGTTGCGAGATCACAATGATTTCAGGGAGTCTGTAGGGAGTTGGCTGTTGCCTCTGACAGTGAAGTTTTCATTGGGGTAAAGAGAGTCTGCCTTATGTTTGGCAAGCAGAGAGAAGAGAAACTAATTTGGTTGAACTAAGAATCTATAAAAGTTTGGCATCTGTGCCTCTATAATTTGATGGGTGGAGATATGTAGAGTTTTGGACCAGAAGCTGCTGAACCATCTTTTTTTGGCGGTTGTTCTATTTGAATCAATTTTGCAGCTTCTTTATAAGTAGTCCTCAAATAGTAGTATTTAGAATTAAAGAAGAAAGTACTAAGGGAATAGAGGTACTTGTGCTGGTAGGATCCTTAAGTTCAACCAATTTTGTTGTAAACGTGTTGAAGTCAAGTAAACGCAGCTAGAATTGATGAAAGATTCACTTTATACTCAGCACGGTGGGAGATACTGAAATAGTGTTTTCTTTATAAAGTGGGGAAAGTAATACTCCTCAACAATGCCCCAATAAGATGATTAAGAGGCTTAAAAACAGATAATGAATGTAAAATGGTAAGTACAGCATCCGATTCAGAGCAGGAGCTCCATAAATATTTGGGAATGAATAAGAGAAAGAAAGAATGAACAAACTATAGGAGTGGGTTAGCCTTGTTACTCTCTAAGATATACAGTTTTTTGATTCTTTGAAAGTAAACCTGGGACTGAGGAGTTCAGAGTTTTGAGGTCTGAATTGAGGTCAGTTGTTGAGGCTGAGTTGGATGATAGTTAGAAAAGTAGGTTCTGGACTCAAATTGTCTGGCCTGAATCCAGGACCCACCATTTGTCCACTCCATGACCTGGGGCAAGTTACTTTACCCCTTCAACCTTCATATTCCTCACCTATAAATAGGGATAATAACAGAGTCTACTTTGTAGGATTATTGTTAAGAGCATTTGGAATGTCTACCGTCATGAAAAATCCCCTGCCCATTTGGATCAACTGTGTCCCACCCAATCACTGTTTTCTTCCTTTCCCTATCAGTCAGGTCAAGAATCTCCTAAATTGGCTCTTGCCATTAGTATCACTTTCTCGAATCCAATCCCAATAGTCAACTGATCTCTCTAAAATGAAAATCTGGGCTATAGCCATACCACCCTGAACACACTTGATCTCGTCTAAAATGAAAATCTGGAGAATGGGGCACCTGGGTGGCTCAGTCGGTTAAGTGTCTGGATCTTGTCTTCGGCTCAGGTCATGATCTCAGGGTCTGGGATCGAGCCCTACTTCGGACTCCAAGCTGAGCAGGGAGTCTGCTTAGGATTCTCTTCCTCTCCCTCTCCCTCTGCCCCTCCCCCACTCACACCCTCAGGCATGTGCACACACTTTTTCTCTCTCTCAAATAAATAAATAAATCTTAAAAAAATTTTTAATAAAATAAAATTAAAATCTGGAAGTGCCAATCTGGCTCAGTCACTAGAGCATGTGACCCTTGATCTCAGGGTTGTGAGTTCAAGCCCCGTGTTGGGCATGGAGCTTATGTAAATTTAGAAAAAAAATTAAAATGAAAATCGGATCCTGTTACTTTCTATTATCTACAGGATATAAAGTCCCACTTTCTTCTCATAACAGAAGACTCTTCATAATCTAGAAGTACAATTTGTAATGGTTAAAATTGTGGGTTTTAGAATCAAATGGACCAGAATTCCAGCTGTATTCCTTGCTTGTGAAGCCTTAGACAAGCCATTTAACATCCCCAATTTATTTTTCTGATAAATAAGGATATGACAATAGTACGGTGGTAAATAAACTCTGAGACTCTTCCTAGTTGTTCCCACCTCCAGGTATACCCACCCTTGTATAATCCGGTCCCTTTGAATGTGGGTGGGACCTATAATGCTTGTAACCAAAAGAATAAGGTAAAGTTGACAGGATGTCACTTCCAGGATTTACATTACATAAGACTGCAACATCAGCCTTGCTGGGAGACTCTTCGCTTTGCTCACTTTGAGGAGGGAAGCTGCCATGTTGGGAAGGCCCGTGGACTAAGGAACTAAGGGAGGCCCTCGGTGGACAGCCAGCAAGAAACTGCGGACCCTCGTCCAATAGCATAAAGAACTGAATGCTGCCAACAACTCTGAAGGCTTGGAAATAGACCCTCTCCTATTCAAGCCTCAGATGAGACCCTAGCCCCAGCAGACACCATGACTGCAGCCTTCTGAAGACTCTGAAACAGAGGATCCAGCTGAGCTATGCCTGGACTCCTGAGCTACAGCCAGTGAGATAATAAGTGGGCGTTGTTTTAATCCCCTAGATTTATGATAATTGTTACGCAATGGTAAATAATTCATATAGGTGCTTTCCCAGAGCGGTGACAGTTGGTGCTCACCGAATATCCATGTGTTTCTCTGCATTTCCCAATTTCATTTGCAGTGAAGTTGGGGATATATGACGAGTTCTGGCCCACAGACTGAGCAGAAGTGACTGTGAGAAGTTATAAACCAGAGTGTCTCCTCTATCCGGCCCCCCCCCCCCCCGCGGCCGGCCGGCCGTCTTAGAGTCCACATGTTCCGGTTGTCATGGCTACTAGATGGAAGTTGGCTGCCTGGCCCACATTGGACCTTATGAGATGGAAAGTAGACTTTTATCGTGCTAAGTCACTAAGAGTTCAGGGTTTGAATATTAACCTGATTAACAAAACTACCCCACAAGAGATATTATAGGATTAACCAAGATAATGTACAAAAACAAATAGCATGGGTTTACAAATCAACACTCGATCGTTATGCCACTTAAACTTTATCCGGGCTTGTATTCTATAAACCTGTCCTTTTGAGCTAGTTTTCAGTTCTATAATCACGCCATGTCATCTCAAGCTTCCTGTTTTCCCCTCTGCCTGGAGTGTCCTTCCCTGGCTCACACATCCTTTAAAATTTGGCTAAGATGGCACCTTTCCTGGATTAGGTGTGTTCCCCTTTTCCTTCCACAGCCGAATGTTTAGTCCATCTGCTGCAGTAACCACACTGTACTAACCACCTCCCAGGACAGATGGCCAGCACCTTCAAGGGAAGTGTCAGAGGCTCTGTGACACTGAAGGCACTTGATAAATGCTTGTCATTTACCATGTCAGATTTACATCCTTCCTTATTACATACCTAGTTTAACTGGATTCTTAAATAATTTTAAACTATTCCCTTTCAAGATTCTCCCATGAAAAAACCCCCAGGTGCTATTCATAGGGTAAGAGGTCTCTTTGCACATGAAGAGTATTAATTTCCTATTCTCTCCCATCACTCTCTATTTTAGACTGAGCCCCAGTACTCCTTTTAGCTTTTTGTCCTAATTTCAATTCTCAACACTATAATCATCTCTCCAAACTCTCTCCTTATTTGTGAAGTAAAGAGTCACACAGAGTGTTCTAGGGTTCAGTCATGACCAGGGGCAATGGAAGACTCTGTAGTCTACTCTGATTTTTGGTTCTTGAACTTGATAGTGGTCTCTTAGCTTCTTGTCTCTGGGGCCCGGGCATTTATCCATCTTACGTGTGTGTACTCCTTTGTATCTTCTCCCTCCAACTTCCCAGATTCAAGGTCAACTTGTTGAGAAGGAAACTAATTTTGACTCTACATTTTTCCTAACTGAGATATGTAATTTGAAACTCTAGCTCTAAATTTTAGTGAGGAACTTCCATACCTTAATGGCCCTTGGTAATAGTGAGCAGGACCTCTCTTCTGGACTTTTGGTGAAAAAAGATTCGGCTATACTGAGCTCAACCTTTCTATGTCTCAACTCTGCATCTCAATGTTGCCAGATAGTAATTGCTAACCCCCCCCCCATTTATCTCACAGTGTTCTCAGGAGCTTGAAAAACAAGACTTGTGAATGAACATACATACAATCTTATTAATGTGCTTACAAGAGTTCACTGGTAGAAGTTAAGGCAACTATTCTTATTTTTTGCTGCATTTCATTTTGGACTTGGATGTGATAGTATTTTCCTCTTCAAGATGCATTCATTTTCTTAGGCACTATTATATCAGCTGTTCATTTGAAATAGAGTTCTCAGTAGACATGCCATGGCCAGGAACCAAGGAAAAGAGAAAGTATCTCTCATTTAGAAAATTGCTCTCTAGATATGATAAATGATACCCAAGTATTGGTGAAGAGCTGAGATGTGTCTGAAAGCACCTACACTATGTCTTAGGAGCTTAGTAATGGTAAGATATTATCTTTAATAATATTAATGAAAATGATACCTTTAAATAGCATTCTCCAATTTTCCAAGCATTTTCACATGTATTATTACATTAGATCATTGCAGAAATTCTGTGCTTCGGAGTATAGTGTAATTTCTATTTTAAGATGTGGACTCAGAGGACTTCCTCATATTCACAGCCAAAGCAAGTAGCAGAGTTGGAAAGATCACCCGGTATTTTTCACCCTGAAGCCACTTCTATTTTTACACAGTATAGTATTTTTTTCACCGTATTCTCTTTAGTTGCTAATAAGCTTCACTCATATAAGTCTTAAAAATAAAATTCTTTTCAAGTTGTGTTTGATTTTATTGCTCTGGGTTTTCGCCACAGAAATATCTAAGTGATCTCTCATTGGAGGTTTTACTGTTTTCCATTGGCCAGTTGCTCATTTGTCCTTCGGGCTGCAAAGCTGCAAACCTGGGGCCACCCTCAGCCTCTGGAGACTTTTCTCTGGTCCTTGCCTGTGGCCTCTACATTTTGGAGCCAGCATGTTGAAGCTCTCTCGTGCTTTCCACTCTCTCTGACTTCCCTTTCTGCCTCGTATCTTTTGACTTGCCCTCCTTCCAGTACAAGACTGTTCTCTGCTCTTAAGGGCAGAAGATTTTTGTTGGGTGGGCTGTTCCAAGGTTTCAAAAAGAGAGCAAAGAGTGTTAGCAGGTTCGTTTGACTAGCAGATCCAAGTCATGTTCTCCAACATCTACTTTATAAGTAATATGTTACAGGAATATTTTCATCTCCTTCTATGTTTAGCTCCCATCTGCCTGATTCTTATGTCTAACTTGCAGTTGGTTCCAAACTCCAGTGAGGAAAAGATTGTTATTTATTGGTTTCCCTCAAATCCCAACACAAATACAACATGGACAAGACGAGTAGCTTCTTCTGAATTTTTTGGTCATTTCTCTATGCCTTCTGTATTCGTTTTCTGTTGCTGCCAGAGCAAATTACCTCGGCCATAACAGCTTGAAGTAACAAAAACTTTGTGGACTACCTAAGAATTTTTTGTCTACTCTGAGGTGAAATATGTTCACATATGCTTGCTTTGAGAAGGTTTATAGTTTTTGTTTTTATATGCAATCCATGATCCATTTTAAGCTGATATTTGTGTATGGAAGGAGGTAATGGTAATGGTATGGTAAACAGCAAGGTTAATTTTTCTTTTCCTCATGGGTCTCTAGTTGTTCTAGCACCATTTGTTGAAAAAACTATTCCTTTCCCATTGGATTACCTTGGTAACTTGTCAAAAATCAATTGACCCAAGTATAAAGAATATGTCTAATGCGCTATACTTTATATAAGGAAAAGGGGGCTATAAGAACTTAAACATGTCATTGTTCACTTACACAGCAGACATACAGAAAGGATAAACTGAAGACCAATCAGTGCACCTACAGGGAGCAGGAAAGAATGGAATGGGGCAGTGGGGGCGTGAGGACTGGGCAGTAGGGCTTGGGGAGAGAGACACCCTTCTGATGATAACTTTCTACATAGCTCTGACTCTTAGAACCGTGACCATATTTCACATACTCAAAGAATACATAAGTAATTAAAAATCAGCAGGGGTATGGGGTACTCAAAATGGAATACAAACAGTAAAAAATCAAACTGAACTGTATTACAAATGCATAATACAACTACAGTGAAGGGGCAGGGGAGGTACTAATCTAAGCAACTTTGGAAAACAGTATTTTGACTTTTTATTATAAAACAAAACAAAAAAAGAACTGGAACTGTACACAAATATTGTACTTGAGTTGGTAAATTGGTTTCTCAAAAGAGTGGGTTAGCAATTCAGGAACTACATACGTGTATGTGAGGACTGAAAAAATAAGCGAACATTTTGTGGGTCATAAGAGCCAGGTTGTTCCCTATCAGGGAAAGAAGTGACAAATAAAAAGAATGTGAGACCCTGTGGGGTAGGATTAGAATTATGGATATAAGAATGAGCTCATGATCTTTAATATATGTACATAGAGATGGATGTGGAAATAAATATATGTAGGTAGGTGTCAGAGTGTGTGTGTGTGTGTGTGTGTGTGTGTGTGTGTGTGTGTGTGTGTGTTTAAGGGCCAGGATTGGGACTGGAACTTGTACTGGAGCCTCTCGGACTAGACACTCTACTCTGCTCACCCCATTACCTCACCCCGCCCAATCGGCCCGCTCCTTACTCTGCTTTGTGTTTTCTTCCCTATCCCTGGTGATGTGAACACGTCTCCCAGACTCAAACGCTAAAGAAACAAAGAGTGGGGGAAAGCCTCCTTTGCCATGTGATTGGAGTAAACTCTGTTTTTTCCTTAGATTGATTAGCTGCAAGTTTAACATTTCCAAATGTAATTGCCTTTAAAAATTGGTTAAATCTGGAAAGGGGCGGGAGTCTTCAGCAGGCTGGCAGTTATGTGCAGATTGTTGGACTTTAATATATTTATAGAAGCGGTGTCTGTCACCAGGCCTCTGGGAACACTTGTACTATTTAAAATATAAATTAGAAAAATATGCTGACGAAATTGTCTGCCCCAAGGAATTTTCCCCTAATCACAGCCTTCATGCCAGTGTAAGAATTTCTATTTGGCTATCCCTTTCTGGGTAGAAGTTGGAGTATGCAGCTGAGACCTGGAAGTTCGCTAATGCTTAAAAGTTAGCCAGAAATGCTTTGCCTCAGCACATGTTCCTTTCGGACTGGAGATCCCTTCAGACAGCATCTCCATTCTTCCTTTCTCTTCTGCTTTCCCCACCCAGGAGACCCCCCTCCTGGTGCCCCCTGTCTGCCCCCCAGCCCTTGCAGGTGTCTGTGGCTTTGCTGTGCTGTCCCCTACCTTGGATGGCCTCAGTGGTTTCTTGTGCCCACCCCTAAGGTCACAAGACCTTGTCAGGATCTGGATCCAGCCAACTCCACTGACCTCCTACTGTGCCCTCCTTTGCCTAAGGTCCCCATACGCCCCATTTGGGTCTGCCGTGTTCCCCACCACCAGGATTAAAGCTGTATGAGTCTCTGTGCAATTTTAAATAGGACAGTGAGGAAAGGCCTCATTGAGAAGGTCGCATGGAGAGAAGGCTTGAAAGCCAGCACGCTCCCACTCCTGTCTTGGCCATTTGGTGAAGACTCGATGGAGCTCCTGTCAGAAGTGACCTGCTCTGCCTCACGAAGCTAGTGGTACTTTATCTGTTTGCTCGGGGTCCTTTCATAGAGTCTTTGCTGTTACTGATGCACATTGTGTATATTCCTTGCTAACGCAAAGCTCCAGGAGAGCCTAAGAGTCTGAGATAACAGGGGTAAAGTGCCTGACATCCTGCCTGGCAGGCACACAAAAGGCCCTTGGTCAACAGAGGTTTTCGCTTCTCTCTCCTTCTACATTAAAAACCAGTTATCCACAATGCCTGGCTTTTAGTAGATGATTTCATAAACATTTTTAAATAACGTATTGTGGCAGAACTCATCAGAGAGAAATTTGAACAATTAAGTATTTAAAAAAACACTTCCGGACTCAGATTTTCTATCTGGGGAGTCTAGAGCCTGGGGATGAGTTGGGTACCCTTTTCAATGCAGCAGCGGTGCGATGCTGTTGCAATCACAATTTCGGTCAGATCATAAGTGAGTTTTAACCCCAGAACCCACCAGTGGTGATACATCCTTACAATGCCTCTCTGATTTGCACTCCACTCTCTCCAGCCTCATCTACTTGTACCCCTCTTTCCTGGTCTTCCTAAGCCATTCTGGCCTCTTTGAGGTTTCCTCAACATGCTAAGCATGCTTCTGCCTCAGGGCCTTTGCACATTCACTCTGCCCATAATGCTCTTCTCTAAGATATCAATATAGCTCTTTGCCTTCCCTCAGTCAAGCCTTCTCTCCATGTTACCTTCTCAATGAGGCCTTTCTTCACTATTCTATTTAAAATTGCACAGAGACACATACAACTTTTATCCCTCCTTCCATACTTTCCCCCAAAAAAGCCTTTATTACCTTCTAATATACTACATAATATATTTATATTGTATATTTTTTCTCTATCCTCCTTCCACCGCTATGAAAGTTCTCTGAGGACACTGATTTTTTTTTCCATTTTATTATCTTCTGTATCCCTAGCCTAGAATAGTATTTGGCATATAGCAAGTCATCCATAAATAGTTATTTATTGCAAAAATGAATGAAAGTAATCAATTTCCCCTGGTTCTCTAAAGAAATAGGCCCTCTCATTTATAACCTTCTCTGTTTCACTACTGTAGTCTCCCAATCATATTGGCTAATGAACAGCATTTGCATTGCATTAAGATAAATTCCTTTAAATTAATTAATTGATTAAATCAATTTATTTTAAAAGTTGAAGTAAATCCCTTTTCACTTCTCTTACGTCTAAACATCGTTACCCAACTTTACTGTTACAATAATAGCTGCTGAAATAGAAGTCTGGAAAATACCAAAATTATAGAAAAAGTTACTTCAAGGAAGGCTATAAACATATAAAGCAGAATGGAATTTGTACTACAGAAACCACTTTTATACATTAATACAGAAGATGTTCACTGAGTGTATCGTGTTCCAGGCCTGTTCTAGGAGCTGGAGTCACAGTGGTGAACATAACTGGTCCCGTGTTCATGGAGCTGTGTCCACAGACAGTACACAAAGCACATGTTTCAAGTCGAGGTCAATGCTGGAAATCAATGAATATGGTGTGAGGGAAGATAGCGCACGGATCCACTCTCCTTTTCTCTGCCATTGGGGTGTGTGTGGTTGACTCTTCCCTGCCATGTCTTTTCACAAGACTTACAGGATCACGTGATTCTGGCCAAGAAACAAAAACAGAATCATCCCATTCCCCAGCGGATTAGATGAAAACTGGTAAAATCAGGTACAACTCGGGGAGGAGACACTGGAGAAGAACTAAAGCTGGATCTACAAGGAATTGCCCATGAGATGGCAAACGTATTTATGCTGCCTCACGGTTTCTTGCTCGGACCACATCCCTCTGTAAACATCACTACTACTCAAACAATTAGATGTGTTTTGCTGGGAAAATGGTTATTTTCTCTATATCTATGCTTCTGCCCTACTAGGTTTGTTCAGTAATACGTATGTGAGACCTTTTGTGTGGGGAGGAAAAAAGAGAATGATGGGATCTATTTTATATGCACTGGTCATAGGATGACTTTAGCCAAAAAATGCTACAGGAATAGCAAGTACATGTTCCCAAGGCAGGAGTGTGCTGGCTGTGTTTCTGATGTCAATGTGTTTCTCCACACACTGCTGCTAATAATTTTGTGAGGTGGACACAAAAGTTTACATGGACCTGTGTGTCTTCAGGGAGAAATGAAGGAAGGCAGCAGAAATGTGAGCGGGTCTCATCTTTACAAGAGATGGAACCAGTGTCCTGCTCATGTAGCCTGAGGGTCAGCAGCACCAGTGCCACCTGGGAGCTTGTCCGAAGTCTGGGTTCTTGGGCCACACCCCCTACTTACCGAATCAGAAATTGTGAGAGAGCTTTAGAATCTGCATCTAAGCAAGCTTCCGTGTGATTCTGCTACACAGAAGTTTGAGAAGTTTTGAAACAGATGGTCTTAAATAGCTAAACTTCAATTATTTTTTTTTTTCAGAGAGAGAGAGAGAGAGAGAGAGAGAGAAAGGGAGAGAGCACAAGCTGGGGGAGCCAGAGAGGGAGAAGCAGGCTCCTTGCTGAGCAGGGAGCCCAACATGGGACTCCATCCCAGGAACCTGGGATCATGACCTGAGCCAAAGGCACCAACTGAGCCACCCAGGCGCCTCCAGTATTTTTATTAAAATGAAACCAAGAGGACAACTTGGGTGGAAGCAGCCTCCATGCTATGATGGCAAAGAGAAAAATGCAGAAGGCACCATTAACTCAATGCCCATCTAGCATTTCTCTGGCCCCCCTCCCAAGAAGCATTCTGCAAACCATTTATAGGTGGGCACTTCTAGTGCTATCCTTTTAGAAAATCTCTCAAAAATGCACACGTAATGCAAAGATCCATAAATGCTTATGAGCAGCTTTAGGGGATGAAAAAGAAATAAAGGATCAGAGAAAGTAGTATCTGCAGAATCAACTGACCTGTTGAATAACCCATGGCATCCGCCTTAACCTTTTATATCCTAGAGCTTTGGTTTTGTTTTGTTAATTTGAGTCTGTGGCAGTTCAAGGACACGATAAGCTCCTTGAAATTTTATGCAAACTTGTATGTGGATGTTCATTTTTCAGCGGATAGGGTCGGTAGTTTTCATAAAATATTCAAAAGGGTTCATGACTCAAAAAAGATTGAGAACCACTGTGTAAAAAAGGGGGGTTATTGAACTCTGGCCAGATATTAAATGCAACTTGAAAATCAAAAAGATTGGCTTTCTTACCCCAGAGCTTCTCAGCCTAAATTCAAACATGGAAAAGAATTAGCTCTCTGGGTGGCATTTTTCTTTGTATATATAATATATCCTTTTAGGACTTATAACCTCATAAATAGCAATTTTATGCCTGTCAGTATTGTTTTGGCTTAAGAGGGTGGAGTTACAAATTCTGCTGGCCTCATTCCAGATCCACCACCTTGCTTCCATGGCCTCCGTGGATGACAATAGGCTTTTAAAAAACCTAAATAAGGACATATAGGCACACATAAAGTTCAACGTAATTTTGTCCTAAGTGGTTCTTTCTCTTTTTTTTCCTTCATATACAAAACCCCCACCGTCTTTTGTTTCATTGGCTTCCCCTCTGTTTTAATTCTGTTCACAATGTGGCAGAGTTTTCACCGTAAAAGACAAAGTGTCATAAGGAAGCTTGGTGCTAGTATGTGGTCATACAAGAATTCTTTTTTAGATCCTAGAGTCAAGCCACCAGAGAAGGAGTTTACTGGGAAAATAGTGGTAAACTTTTAAGGGGCTGATCTATGCTGTCTTGGGTGGGATCCAGGTATCTCTCACTTAATGTCTTAACTGGGCAGAGTATATGCCTTACTCATGTCAGGTTCTTGCACACTGCTGGAAAGAGAGATAGGGTCAGCTTATCAGTTATGGGGATGGATGGAATGACAAGTAAAAAAAAAAAAATCTAAGCTGCTGCTGCATACACAGGAAACAGAACCTCATTTGTAACTGTTTATGTGTTTATTTGCAGTGGTAGATCTAATGGTCCAACAGCCACTTTGGCACAGGGAGTAGAAAGGTGAAGAAGTCTACTGTATGTCTGCCTGAGTTCTTGGGTCTCTGATCCTCCCTCTCCTGCTTTGCCTTTCTTCTGGACTACTCAAACCTGGTTTTCTACTCTTCTCTCAAGGTCATGGCTGCTATTTACTGCCTTCACTCTTTGTGTCTCTACATCTTCTCTACTCTACCAACAGGCCATACTCTGTCTTCACTTCAAGCACCCCAAAGGACAAGATCCGATTGGTTTGATCTCCCTCCCTCTTGGATACAATGTCTCCATTGGGAAGAACTCTAGAGGCAGTCCTTTGGATGGTCAACCATTGCACCATTGTATCAGGAGACCCATTCCTGGGTAAATGAGTGTGGATACATGTATCATGGTAAAACCACTTGTGAAGATTTTTACGACAAAAAGTTGTGAATATGGCAACGGTCTTCAAAATGAGGCTAAGTGTATGGCAGGCTGTGATAGGTAGAATAATATCCTCCAAAGACGTCCACATTCTAATCATCAGAGTTTATGAATATGTTACTTTCCATGGCAAAGAAGACCTTGCAGATTTGGTTGGCTAAACATCTTGAGGTGGGAAGATTATACTGAATTATCTGAGCGAGCCCATTGAGAGAGGCACAGAGAGAGATTTAAAAATGCTACCCTGCTGGCTTTGAGGATGGAGGAAGGATCCATGAGCCAAAGAATGCAGGCCTCTTCTAGAAGCTGAAAAAGACAAGGGAATGGATTCTCCCTCCAGAAGGTTTGATTTTAACACCTTGTTTTTGATTTCCAACACCTTGATTTTAACCCAGTGAGGCTGGGTCAGACTTCTCATCTCCAAAACAAGAGATAGTGCACTTGTATTATTTTAAGCCATTAAGTGTTGGGTAATTCTTTATAGACGCAACAGGAAACTGATAGAGAGGCTCTTAAAACATCCTCTCTGAAAACATCTCCTAGTGATAAAAAAAAAAAAAAAAAAGGCTTCAGGGGGAATTATAGATTAATTCATCTTCATTCCATTCGGGGCACAATTTCTCTGCTACTCTCCTACTTGTCCACACAGACTTTTCTATAATCTATTCTCATTGATTGGCTTGGCTCTTGACTAGCCAGAAAACCTTGATGTCACTTGAAGTTTGGTTGAGCTGACCCTCCAGTGAGTGTGTGTATAACCCAGACTTGGCCATAGTTGTTGACCCAGGGATAAACCCAGAATGCAAACATAAGATTCTCTGGCAGAATCATGGGCAAAGACATTCTCTTTAAGCTGGTGACATATGAACATAGGGCTTTAGGGGAGCACCATACCATGTATAATGAGCCAACCAAAGACTGGAGAGATAGAGCCCTACCTTCATTGTTTTAGCACCTGGACTGACCTGTTCCTGATGTTGGGCTTATTCTTGGCCTTTCTAATTAAACAGTTTCCACATTTAATCCATCCACACATCCTGTTAGTTTATTTTCAAAATAAGCCCAGAATCCAAGCTCTTGTCAGCACAGAGCGGCTGCTCCCCGCTCCAGCCCACAGTCATCTCCCTGGATCCCTTTGGCGCCTCCTGCCTGGGCATCCTGCTCATGCCATGGCTCTCTTCACTCTGTTCTTAGCCCAGCGGCAGAACAACATTCCGAAAATGTCACTCAGATCACGTCACTCCTCCATTGTCTCCCTTCTTTACTCGGAGTCGAAGTCAGAGTCTTTGCAGGGGTCCACAGGACCCTTGGTCAGTGGCTCCCCCCTGCCTCTTACCTTTCTGATTTCACACCCTTCAGGTCCTTGCTGAGACGCCATCCATTTTGCCTCATGCTTTAGCTTTCTTCACAGCACTCTTAAGATCCATATTTTATTCCTTTGTCTTAAAAGACACATTTGGTGACTTGCTACAAATTACACATTTGTCTGTCAGCACATTTGGTGCCTTGCTGCAAATTACAAAACCCTGACCTTTCCTCCAGGCTAATGTTGTAGCCCACTGAGATTCAAGGCTTGGCTATAGAGTTCAGATCTGCTTTTAGCCCCACCGGCCCTCTCCTCTGGGCTCTGTTGGGCTTTGCACAAACTGTAAACGTGTGTGTGTGTGTGTGTGTGTGTGTGTGTGTGTGTGTGTGTGTGTGTATCAGCCTGTATCTTTTATCATCCGTGCCCCCTCTCCGTGTATACTCCATGAAAACAAAAATATTTGATTTTTTAAACATTTTGTTAACTGCTGGATCCCCAGTATTTAGAATAATGCCTGGTCCATGATAGGAGCTCAAGAAATGATTGCTAAAATAATTAATGTGTTTATATGTTTTCTTTTTTGCTTAAGCTAGCCTGAATTGGTTTTCTGTCACAAGCAAAAGAGTTCTAATATATCCACACAATGCTCAAGTATTTATGTTGAACGGCACCAGTGACATAAATGGCTGTCCTCCTGAACAACTCATCTCATGTTTTGATGTTTATGCTTCTTTGAAAATTCTTTCTGATACTGAATATCTACCTCCCTGAAAATTTGGTACATTTCTTACCTATAGATTAGGCAACACAGAAGAGATTTAATTTTTCTACCACATGACAACCCTGCAAATATTTGAAGGCAGCTATTATTACCTTCGTATCTTCTCTTGTCTTGATTAAAAACCCCCAATTTCAACTGTTTCTCATACAATGCTGTTTTAAGAAATCTGGCTCTCCTTGTTAACCCTCTTTGAATGTCTTGGGGTTTGTTGTCATTGTTGTTGTTTTGTTTTTGTGTTCCTCCAAATCAGAACTGAACGTAACACTCTGGAGATTCAACCAGTTTCGGGTAGAGCAGATTTATTACCTCTGATCTTTAAGATACTCTACTTTCCCTTTTTTTTAAAAGGATACTCTACTTTCATTAATACAATCTATGATCAAATTAACATCTTGGGAAAGTCAAAACATAATAATGATTTATACTGAACTTACCATGAATTAAATCCCCATGGTCTTTGTCCCACAGCTGTCATGGAGCCATACTACATCGCATAATTGGACAATTGACACTTTGGACCAAAATTGCCAACGCTTAGATGCTTGAGCCTTATTATCAGCCTCTGTCCTTTGCAGCTTTGTGTCAGCTTCGTATTGTGTAAAATCCTGTTATTTTCATCCAAATTCTTCCCTCCCTTCTCTTCTGACCCTTTCTTTCACCCGAGGGTTCTGAGGCAGAGGTAACTTATTCCAGCATCACATTCTGGGGCTATATGGCAAGTCAGGCTTACTCATTCTGGGCTCGCACTTCACGTCCAAGACCCAGTGTCGTCCATGCATCAGAAGATACTTGTTTTCCTGCCCTGGTTCTAGTTCCCATTTCAGGAATTTGCCTAGAGCCTCAGTTTTCTCCTGCCTCTTCTTGCTAGCATCTCTCTGGGACATTAGAGCCTTCTGCCTTCCTATTGGGATACTCACTATTTCTACTGTGAACCATATTCAAACTATAATTAGAAATTATTCTCTTGTATTTAGAACATGCTAAGTGCATGAATAAGTGGAAGAGACAGAGGAGACCCAATCAGAAAGGTAGAAGAATAGATTCAGACCAAGAGGGCGGGTCTCCTCGCAGCAGTGGCAACTCCAGAGCAGAGTACGAACTGCGGCGGCCGGAGTTTTGGCAGGGCAGGCCTTTAGAAAGTTTCTTCCCCTCTTTGACCGAGTCTTAGTTAAAAGGAGTGCAGCTGAAACTGTAACCAAAGGAGGTATTATGCTTCCAGAAAAATCTCAAGGAAAAGTGTTGCAAGCAACAATAGTAGCTGTTGGATCGGGCTCTAAAGGAAAGGGTGGGGAGATTCAACCAGTTAGCGGGAAAGTTGGAGATAAAATTCTGCTCCCAGAATATGGAGGCACCAAGGTAGTTCTAGATGATAAAGATTATTTCTTATTTAGAGATGGTGACATTCTTGGAAAGTATGTGGACTGAAGTCATTATTAAAATGGCATGAAGTGAAGTTGCCTATTCCAGTGAAGTTGTGAAATCTTTCATCATGTAAATAATTTTCATGTCTCTCTTTTGTAATAAACTAATGGTATCAAAAAAAAAAAAGATCAAGAGAGAAAAGAGTTTCAAAGACAAAATTGCCAGCAATGCCAAAGACTGCAGAGAGATCAAATCATTTGCGCAGCAGGAAAACACAACTATGTTAGATAGAGCGTCTCTGGGTATCTGCAGTTTGCAGCTCTGTCTTCAGTTCACTAGGGCACAAACACTGCACATCTTGAAAATCAATTTAAAGCTGTCATTTTAATTGGATTGAATGAATCGATCTTTGGTACACAGCTGTATTGACCATCACGTGCTGGTCTCTAGCAAGAGAAAACTAGAAATTACCTTTTGTACTGACAACCTACAACTGACAGAATGAAACAATTCCACTGCTTGCAGGTGACAGAAAAAATTCAGAGCTGCTTCCCCTTGCTCCACAGAACCAGGACAGCCGTGGGATTGTGGGAGATGCACAGGGTGCTCAGGGCTTCTCAGATCTAGGCACAGAGGGAGCAGCAAAGCAGGACCTACTAACTGCAGGCTCAGCATCAGCTCTGGTCTCTGGGAGATGCCTCTGGAAATGGCAGCTCTGAGCTGGGGCATAAGGAGAGCTGGGTTGGAGAGGGGATGTAGTGGGTATTTATCACTTTCCTGCTCTGCGGCATCTATTCTCTTCTTTTGATAACACTAATAGTCTTTTAAATAAAAGTGCCCTGCCCTGACTTCGCCAAGGGTAGAAGAGTGACTCGTAGAGAACAGTTTGATTTTTTTCCTGGGACTTTGAATCTTGCATGCCATCTTGCAAAGACAGGGGGGAAAAGGCTGGTGCTCAGCCATTGCTGTGCTAGACTCCTGGTGTTGTCCTGGACCCTGCCTCTTCATAAGGAAGAGGCTTCCTCTTTCCCCTCTCTGATTGCCCCAAGAGCCAC
Organism: Callorhinus ursinus; assembly: GCF_003265705.2. Lineage (NCBI taxonomy): Eukaryota > Metazoa > Chordata > Mammalia > Carnivora > Otariidae > Callorhinus > Callorhinus ursinus. The sequence goes on from NW_027397089.1 coordinate 5,138,940, forward strand.
CCATGGTCCTACCAATATATTTCCTTCTTGCTTGATAGAGTTGGTTCTGTTGCTCGCAACCAAAGAACCCTGACTGATGCAAATACCATGCCAAGAAGTAGACCAGCTCCTTTTTTATTCCCTCCAATCGCAACCTGAATTTTCCTTAAAGAAGCCTGGGGAATAGAGACCCCTGAGCACTTGCTCCCCTTTTCCTCCCATGGTAGTATTAAAGCAATAGTTTCTCTTCTGACACTGATTCTCTTCAAGCCACTGTTCACCCTCGTTTCCCACATGTTGTGGCTTAAGTCACAGTAGAAAGGGAAAGCCTGAAAATCATTTGAATGTAAATTGAACTGAGTTTGTAAATGAGACAAAATTAGACATACACACATGCTATCTACAAAGGTTGGGAATGGAATAAGATTAGAGCACATGAGACAAAAAACAATATAATGTGTTCCAGAGAGAAATGTGGTGACAGTTTTGCCAGGAACCCCAGCTATAATGAACACCTCTTTATTATCACTTTTCTGGGCATCCGAGAAACAGCCAAACTCTGAATGAATGCTGGGATATATTACATTACTTTCTCTTTGTATTACAGTCAGACGTTGTTTCTGTTTACAGTTATATCTTTGGCAGGCCTTATTAATTAGCACTACCAAAACCAGTCGTCTAACCCCAAATCTGATCAAGTTACAGTCTGCAATTGTGGTAGGTCCTGAGACATGCTGACTTTCCAACTAAGTTTTACCTTAGACCTAAATGGCATATGTTTGATCAGTAAACATCCGGAGGGCATACCCAATCCTCAAGTTAATTAATGTTTATATGTTTCATCTTCCCACCAAATTTGTAAGCTTTGAGAAGACAGGAACCATGGTGTAGTGAAGAAAGCACAGACTTAGGACCAGACAGAACTGGAGCCCGTGCTCCATGCTCTGCCACTTACCACCTGTGTTAAACTCAGGCAAGTTACTCAACCATCTGAGCCTCTGTTTCCTCATCAGAAAATGGAGAAAAGTGGAGCACCCAGGTGGCTCAGTCAGTTAAGCTTCCAAATCTTGATTTCGGCTCAGGTCATGATCTCAGGGTCATGGGAGCAGCCCCACGTCAGGTTCTGCACTGGGCGTGGAGTCTGCTTGGGATTCTCTCCTTTCCTCTCCCTTTGCCTCTCCTCCCCTCCCTCTCTAAAAAAAATAAATAAATAAATAAATAATTAAAATTTAAAAATGGAGAAAAGAATCACTACATGATTATCAAACTTGTTAAGTGTATGTTAAACTTCATTCTGTTTTTTCTGTTTCTTTCTCACAATGCCTGATGTAGTATTCTGCATAAAATGGACATTAAGTAAATATCAGGCACCACCTACTCAACATTTATGGAATACTGTGTACCAGGAACTGCAACAGGTCCTGAGGACACAGCCATGAAAATTCAGCCTTCAATCAGCCTAAATTCTCCATCATCAGAAAACATGGCTGCTGATGGCTCTTGGCACATGGCTTTACATCACACAACATCAGCGTCAGAATGGCCTGAAACTTGTTCTCTATGTCAAATTCAGAATGTCCAAGAAGGACTCCATTTGATCAAGCTTGTATAAGGTTTCCACCCAGTTCTAGTTAACTGGCTGGTTAACTGGCTAGAAACGTAAGCTTATTTACTGTGACTGTCTCAAGTGATACATACCCCAGAGACAATCAGCACTGGCTATAAGACAGTAGGTTCTGTAAGACAATAGTCCCTCCCTTTGATTTGTTCGGTGCGTAAAGGAACATTTCCCAGGAGGTCTGTGCATGAAGAGGATGCTATTCCAGGCAGATAATACAGCATCTGTCCATGTCAGTGTATCTCAAGAGCAGGGTCTTTGTCTTCTTGGTCTTATTTATCTGCCTCCATCTAGTACCTGTGCACTTGTGTTTGTGGAAAGGAAGAATATAGAAAAACCAGAGAATATTGAATTGCTAATTCTGTGGCAATGGTTGTCCCTACAATGTAAGCTCAGAAAAAGGAAGAACAGTGTGGGATTTACAGAGCTCACGGAAGAGATAGGACTTTAATTAGGCCTCCAAGAATGATTTAAGATTTGACTAAGTGAGGAAGAGGGGAGAAGGCATTTCAGAAATAACCTGGCTTATGTGTTTATGTGAGGAGTAGGGGAAAGCAATCAGGGTTCAAATGGGCCTTACTGGAACAGTGAGGAAATATGGACAAAGAGAATAGGTAAATTATTGGAGGCAGACTATTTAAACCCCAGGAAACAGTCTGTTCCTAATGTGTTAGTGAGTAGGGAGCCATATAAGTTCTTGAGCAAGTGAGGGACGCGAAAATTAATTTAGGAAGATTAACAGTTGCAGTGGTGAGGAAATTAGTCATGAAGATATTTATCTGGGAAGTTAGCAATGGAACCCTGAAATGACGCCCTGAAACAGTAAATAGAAATCACTGATTTTGTGACAGATTGGAGATAGAAGCTCGATTTTAGCAAAGGGAAATTAAAAAATAACTTCAAGGTTTATAATAATAGTAATAATAATAGTGATACCACTAGAATTTATTAGATGATAGGGATCAGAGCCAGTTTGGTTTGGGTTGATGGAAATAACAACCTTAATTTTGAAATTCTAGGTAATTAATTTTGAATTCTAGAAGATGGCAAAGCATTTGAATGGAGGCAGTCAGTAGACTTCTGCAAGTATCACCCTGAATTTCAGGTAAAATCCGAAGATTTCTTTTAGGAAGCCAAAATTATTTCAATGATTTTATTTAACAAAGATGTGGAAAGGTCTGGACCAGGTGTTCTGTCAAAACAAGAAAGATACAATCCCCGCTTTTTAGCATCCCTTCAGTGGGGGGACATGAAAAGAAAATGCATTACTACAATATTGACAATCCTATGACCCTAGACTTGGGTTTGTGTTTCTCACTATGTTTTAACTGAAAAGTGGGATTCTACGCTAAAGACAACATTAAGAAACATCCCTAAACCAGTGGGGCAGCAGCATTTGCTTTCATCGGTTGCCATGGCAGTTGAGCTTGGCATTTCCTGGAGAAATGTGCACTCAAGAGGCTGAGCTGGGGCACTCCGAAGTGGCCTCTGTTGGGCTCCAACAGCCTCCTCAGCTTGCTGTTATCTTTCACATTATGGCCCAAGTGCATGAACTACGCTTCCATTTAATAAGCTCCTAATTTTTGGAGTTATATCTTCTAGGTACATTATCTCTTCGAATTCTTGGAAGTGCCCACGCAGAGTCTCAAAGCGATGAGTAACTGGGTTTCGATTACACGGATAGCCTTTCATTCATCCATTCCCACCCAGGTGCTATACTAAGCACGAAGGTTAAGCAGTCCCTACTCTTTCGGAGCTTATACTCTCCAGGGGAAGGAAGAAACGACATTATTAAAGAAATAATTTACAGTATGATACGATGCTTGCTTTCATTACAGGACAAGAAGTTATGGGAATATATACCAGAGGGAATCTAACCTGGTGGGCAGAGAAGGCCTTGCTGAAGTGACCTTTAAATGGAGACTTGAAGGTCAAGTGTTATCAGTGTAGCTCAAAGGGGACAGAAAGTGTAGTCCAGGAAAATATGTTGAAAGACATGCTGCAAGCTTGGAAGTGAGAGAGGACCTAGCTAATTAAAATCAAGAAGAATGGGTCTGAGTATTTGGATGATAGAAATGGAGAGAAAGAGTGAGGCTAACAAGTTCCTGCAGCAGGGTTCGAATGTAGGCCTCTCGGGCTCTGTTACCTGCTCCTCACATTCTCCCCAAAGCCTGCTGACACATGTAAAGAATCCAGATGAAGCTGCCATTTTCAGGTGTCCCAAAAGCCAGAAGGAAATGGATTTTTCATTTCAGGATGACGGTATAGTTCCATTGCACAGGTCTGTAGTTTTAACTAGCAAGAATGAGTTTTTGAACACACTAACTCTCTAAGTCAGTACTTCCCACAAGCAACTGTGCTTTAAGACTCAGAAAATTCCAGTGGGTCATAAGGGAATTCAGAGGAGAAGTGTCTGGTGGTTTCTCAGGTTGATCATTTGAAACAATTTGCTGTCAATAGTCATTGTATAAATGACTTTTTAAGATTGAAAGTTCTAGTTAATTGTTTTTTCTCTGTATGAGAATTACTCTTATTTTTATAGTGGCTCTTCTGAGAACTGAAACTACATATCAGAAAGAGGATCATCTTCAGTCATTCTGCTGTCTTTAATCTAGAGAGAGGGTTTAATTTGTAATGTTAATCTGATGCTTTTCACAAGCAATATTTTTTTTACCTCAAAAGTATAGGTAAAAAGTGTGTGTACCATATAAAGCTGTTTTGTGCATTATCATCAAAAAATGATTAAAAGATAGTGATGAATATCTGCACATTTTGAGCAGCAACATTTACATTGAAGATCACGTCTCTGTTTTGCCCTTATAATAAATGAATAAATCTAATGCTGCAAATTCTCAAGGCAACTGTGGGGAAGACAAGGAAAGTTCAGTCATTAATCACATTGTGAAACTAGACATAGCAGAAAAAGAATTGAAACAAAACTTGCTGGACCAAAAATAATCCATATTGGAAAATGTAGATTTGCCTAGTCAGATGTGAGATTCAAGTGATATTTGTTTTTCTGAGCTGTCTCCTGACCTAAAATAGATAGCAGTACTGAACAAAACATTAGACACTTCCTTTTTGGCCCAGTAAATTGGGAATTAGAAGAATATGCTTTATATATTAGAAGTGCTTCTCCAAAAATTCTTATCTAATTCAGCAGTTAAAGTTAAGGTGAAGGAAGGGATCATTCATATTGACACAGTTAAATATTATATTACAAGGTTTAAAGAAAGGCAAAGATTTATACTGTGAGGGTATGTATAATATAAATGTAAAATGATGGATATAACCTGAAGTTACTCAAATAATTAAGCGTATGATAGATACATTCTGGAAAGATTTTCATCATCAGTGAGCTCTAGAAATTTTATCTTTAAGGTTTCTTTTGTTTGTTATGAAGGATTTCTAGATAAATATTTTGGTTATGCTAGAAACAGAAATGTAGAAGAGCTTAATAAAGTTGGGGCTCATCCCAAGGTTTCCTTTGAAATTCCTGATTGTTAACATGCTAAGGAAATACTACACCTTGACCTGTTTGCTTTGTTTTTCCATCAAGGATGTCCCTAAGGCTCATGAAATCATGCCTAATCTTTCTGTTTCCCTTTTCCTTTCCCTTAGCCCTACCCCAAATCCCTGGATTGCTTCCCGAGAATATTTCCTGGCATGGGCCCCTCTGTCCAGCTGCAAGCTCCCACCCTGGCCACTGTCATCAGCCCCACCTTGGCCGGCAGCCACCATCCCTCTGTGCTCTTTGTTAGTGTGTTCTACACAAAACTTCTGGAAATACTTTTTCTCAGTCATGCCATTTCCTGGCTCAGCTCCTGCTTCTCTCTGTCTCTCTCTTTCTCTCTCTCTCTCTCTCTCCCCTCCACCCCACCTCTTATTTTTACCAACCATCAGTTCTCTGGGATGGATGGACTTCACTGTATCTTTCACAGATTCACTTAGCAAATATTTGTTGAGGGATTGACAACATGGGACTCGTCTTATGGAAAGCCCACTCTGGCTACTGTGTGGAAATTGCCTTGCAGTGGGTGTGACAAGAGACCCCATGGGGTGGGCGGTTGGGAGTTTAGTGCAGAAACCCCAGCAGGAGATGTTGATGTCTTGAAGCAGGGTCTTGGCAGTGGACATGGGGTGAAATAATTGGTTTTACAACCTGTTTAGGGAGTGTATATCCCCTATTCCTACTTTAACCCTCTGTACCTCAGTTTCTTTATCTGTAAAGTGAGCTTCATGTCCTGTTTCATAGAATTGTTTTAAGGCTTACAAGAGATATGCCTTCAAGTGGTAAGCCCAGTGCTTGGCCCATTGTAAGATCGTATCAATATTAGTCACTACACTACTGCTACGATTAATCCTACATCTGACTCTTTTCAGACTAATACACAATTCTGAACACTGTGTTTAATTTCTTTCTTTCTTTCTTTTTTTTTTAGAGAGAGAGTGAGAGCAGGGGTGGGGCAGAGGGAGAGAGAGAATCTTAAGCAGGCCCCGTGCCCAGCGTGGAGCCCAACACGGGGCTCAATCTCACAAACCTGAGATCATGACCTGAGCCAAATCAAGAGTCAGATGCTTAACCAACTGAGCCACCCAGGTGCCCCTGAATGCATTGTTTTTTTATGCTTTCGATTATATTTACTCTATATGAATTCATATTCATAAAAAATAATTAAGTATAGTTGACCCTTGAACAACATAGGGGCCAGGGGTTCTGACCCCCCACACAGTTGAAAATACAAGTATAGCTTTGACTCAGAACTTAACTGCTAATAGCCTACTGTTGACTGTACCTTACCAATAACAAATACAATTGATTAACCCATATTTTGTATGTTGTATGTATTATATATTTTATTATATATTGTATTGTATAATAAAGTAAGCTAGAGTAAAGAAAATGTTACTGAGAAAATCCTAAGGAAGGGAAAATACAGTACTATACTGTGTTGATTGAAAAAAATTCCATGTTTATGTGGACCCATGCAGTTCAAGCCTGTGTTGTTCGGGGATCAACTGTAATTTGGGAGCTAGAAGAGATCTCAGGAATTGTCTTGTCTGATCTTTTTACTTACAGATTTACTAATATGGCACCATGCTAGGGAGGTGACTGGTGCAGGCTCAAACAGGTCCTCAGCACTAGATCTAAAATTAGAACCCAAGTCCCTTGACTCCCTGAGTTATGGGCCCTTTTCTATATATACTTGTTGTATTGCTAAACAAAAATTTAAACAACTTGAGGGTGTGGTCCCTCTTTTGGTGATTGGCCCAGTGCTGAGCCGGAAGCCCTGCATGAACACGTCTACTGTCACAATGGTAATCTGAAAGTTAATTCTGATACTTTCCGTGACAAATTAGATTAAATGAATTTATGGGCTACACCATTTCAGTTCCTGCTCACCATATAATGAGAGAGCTTAAGGCACCCTAAAGGAGTAATACTTTATCTAATGGCCATCTTACCAGGAGTTCAGTCTTTTTGCAGTGATCTATCACTCTCAGTTTTGAACTATTCTTGGGCGATTCTAGGGCCACAATGATATGGTTAGGCTACCAGTGAGTGTTCTCAGGTGAGCATTTCCAAAGGGGCTCTTCCTCCTTCCTGGGGCTCCAAGGGAGAATGGGGTTCATTGTCTCCTTAGTTCACATGACCTCCTGTGAAAATGGCATCATCACAAAACACAGATCCACATGTCTCACATCACATGTGAAGAGGCTACCTTCTATCACCTCTACCTACTCGGCGTCTCCTACAGTCTCAGGGCTGTCCTTTCAGAAGGAACTCAGTGAAAGGATTCTTCCTTCTGGACCTTTTTTTTTAAATCTTGTACTTTGTGTTCTTTGCCTTTTTGTAATCACACAAAACTAAGCCTTTCTCTTAAGTGTCCCAATTGGAATCTTAGAACATTTACTTTCCCACTGACCCCCAGACAAGGGGAACTTCACTGGGTTCGTTATTTGGATTCAGCAGCATTGGGCCAATGGTTTTGAGACTCCTGGTGAGGAAATAAATATAATCAGAGTGTCTGCTTAGAATACCTGTAGACCACAGTCCACTATGACTTAAAAAAAAAATCCATATATTTATTCTTATGCCCTCTTCTTTCTTATTCTCACTTTTAACTTAATTCCTCTTGTATTTTTTCCTTACCTGTTTTTAGCAATTTCTCCTGATAAAATTTTTTGTTAGAAAATTCCCCTCTTATTCCCAAAATTATAACACCAACTAAAACAGGAAAATAAAATTACTGTCATCTGATTCTTATAATATCCCTCCAGGAAATCCATTTTCTTGGAATCATAGAATTTTAGAATAGAAAGGATTCTTAGACAATGTGTCAGTTAAAACACAATTTGAAGTAACTAGAATATTTTATGATGGCTCAATTTAATTCAGTAAAGTTTTATTTCAATTGTCAGGAAAAGTTGTTAAAGCCTTGGAAACAGGCAGGAGAGACTACTAGAGTGTCCATTAAGTGAATGTGGGGTTGTCTAGCCGACTCTCCAGGGATTATCTGACTCTATGGGTACGCACCTTTGATTATCTTTGACAAGGCTATTCACAAATCTGTAGTGATAGAGTTTTACTCATGTAGAAAACTGATGACAATGCAAATATCTCTTGTCCATAGCAAAGCAGAAGATTCCCGGTCATAGTGATGTAAATGAATTTTGTCTACTGGAGAATAAAAATATCTGTAAAAATATCTCATTTGAATCAATTTTAATATCTTACTGGTTTCCTCATTAACCAGTGAATTAAACAAAATAGTTAACAGGTGTTCGTTTTGTATTTGTATGAGAATTAGGATTTGGCCATTCAAACATTGTACTTTCACACGACTTAGTTCTAGATAAATCTATTACCTGTTTTTCTATCTTTAGTAAATAGAATACAGTATCGTTCATTAGATTCTTAAGCATTTTGCAGTGTTTCAGGGTTTTCACAGCAGACACCAGTTTGTAGGTACATAGCTATCTAAGAGAAACAAGTCCAGCATGATGACTAAGCACACAGGATTGGAACTGGAGTGCTCAGGTTGAAATCTTGACTCTGCCCCTGATCATCTGTGTGCTTGCCAGCCAGTTGCTTAACCCCTTAACCGCTTTGTGTTTCACTTTCATCTTTAATATAAATTTGATGGGAGAACTGAATGAATAAATATAGGTAAAACCCTTGGGACAAGCACACACTCTTGACTGATTAGATTTATATTAAGTCATTCTCAAAAACAGTGAAGTCTTGGATGTGGGGGCAGTCTGGTTGTGACTTCTGTCACTGCACTGATCACCAGGGTTGATTCAGCTGATCTGACTGGCTAGGTGGATGTCCCCTTCCTCCCCCACCACTCCAGCTCCATGTGCGTCCCTCCCAAAGCTGTGTGCTCGGTGGAAGTGGATGGCCTTCCCTGACAGAGGAGGACATTCTTGGGTCAAGGGTATACAAGTAGCTGCACTCCCCTGCTAGAACCTCCAAACAAGCTCTCAAGGTCCATTTGTAGGAGAACGTGGGGTGGTCAAGCTTCCAAGCCTCCAGACACATCCAAATGAGATGCTTCATATGGCAGTCTGCCTTTCTTAGAAAGGAAAGGAAAGGAAAGGAAAGGAGAGGAGAGGAGAGGAGAGGAGAGGGGAGGGGAGGGGAGGGGAGGGGAGGGGAGG
>NW_027397089.1:5148301-5204076 GCF_003265705.2 Callorhinus ursinus
TCTGTCTCTTATGAATAAATAAATAAAATCTTAAAAAAAAAAGAAATGAAAAGAAGAGAAACATTGAAGTCTTATCTTTTTAATTTCTGGATGCTAAATTCTGCCGTAGGAAGAAAGAAGACCATTTACATTATGAGAGCCATTCTTGCCTACCTGGGGCTGGGCGAACAAGGGTGCCTGAATCTGGGCTTCAGTGAGCCATGGCCCTTGGGTTCTCACTCCAAGCCACATTCCGACTTAGCCTTAGTAATGGCTTTGCAGTGTGTCAACTCGGCTAGTCTGAACTACATCTCCAAGAACTCTTCTTGAGTGTTTCTCAATAGGGTAGGTCACAAGGGAGATTCCTGCAAGATTTTTCACAGGCAGAAGGGAAGCGGCAGCCATTTTGTAGTTGACAACACAGTGTTGCTGACCACTGACTCACTTGATTGCCATCAGGCAGCAGCTGAGCCTGCAGATGATCTGCCTTCCCCTGACTCCTCCCTCGGTTTTTTTGAGGGCTACCCTCCTCACTAAAGACAGAGGCAACAAGAATAGACACAAGTTTCACTTAATCATCATAAAGTTCCAACCTACTTGTGACTGACTCTTTGTCCTGTGAACTTCAAGCTCTGGCACCACCTGCAGACACACAGCCTTACATCTGCTTAACCTGCCCCTGGAATTGTATGAAGCAGTTCCTGTAACAAATGCCTTTACTGATAGGTAGGTAGGCAGATGGCTGGAGAGACAGACCAATAGACAGAAAGATGACTATAGATATAGGTAAGTCCTACTGATTCTACTTCTCTTGTTGAATTGTGACTCATGCAGAATTTGGTACCAGGCGTGGGGAAGCCAAGAAAAGCTCTTTCCATTATATTTCCACTCACCCAAAAATACATATATTTTGACTCATGCTATACGTATAATCTACCTTTACTGCCTAAAAATGTATCATGAACATCTTGTTCCATGAGTACCACAACCATTTTTAATGGTTAGATAATCCCTTGTAAATATGTACAATATGGACTTTATTCACAAAGTACCCTATATGAGCATTCAGATGGTTTGCAATAACAATACCACAATAAACACTTCCATACATATGTCTCTGTATACTTGTTTCACTGTACTCTTAGGATAAATTCCCAGAAAAGGTATTATTTAGTCAAAGGATCGCACAATTAAATTTTTGATACATTTTTATCAGAATACCAACTGTGTATGAAGGGACCTAATTTTTCCGAACTTCCTTGGTATTTAAATCAGGACACCCCCCACTGGATATCAAGGGTTTGTTTGGTGGACTGCACTGGGTTTATTGTAGCTGTTAGAGATCTGTCATCGAAAAAGCTCTCTAGGGGATGCCTGGGTGGCTCAGTCGGTTAAGCGACTGCCTTCGGCTCAGGTCGCGATCACAGGATCCTGGGATCAAGCCCTGCATCTGGCTCCCTGCTCAGTGGGGAGCCTGCTTCTCCCTCTGACCCTACCCCCTCTCATGTGCTCTCTCTCTCACTCTCTCAAATAAATAAATCAATAAATCTTTAAAAAAAAAAAAAAAGAAAAGAAAGAAAAAGTTCTCTGTAAGCCAATTGGCTGCTTTCCCATTCAGGAGACATCTCCATCACCAGTCTTTGAGCTCTTTGGGTCAGTGACTGACACCTGGGCCACTCAGGTCTAGTCTTCCTGTCCTCTTCCAGGAGGACACCAGGACCCTTGACGACTTATCACAGTAAGCCAGTAGCCCAGTGCTAGCTGAGGAAGCTTTCTGAAAGCAGCTTGCGTGTGGGAAGCGCCGATGTGCTTTCATTCACAGTGTTTGCAAAGTACTGAAGTAATTGGAGATCTTTAGCAGAAAATTCTTGCTGACTGAGAGAGGAAGAACTGCTGAGCTCCTTTAAACTCCCATGGCACTTACTCAGAACCATGTGAATGCATTTAAAGCCTCTTTTAGAGGATGCTAAGAGGAGTCTGAAAGTTATCACCAGAGCCCATCCAGATGGCAATGCTCACATAAGTGTTTATTTTCCGTCTTGTTTAAAAAGAACGTTCTCACACTGTAGGTTGAGAGGTGGTGAGGGATCTCGCTATGGCATAATCCATTTTAACCATAGAGCATAAATATCCATTAAAATCTTATTCCAACCATGCAGTTTTTCTTTTCAAACATAAAAGAAAACAACCCTCCTCTTAAAAACAAACAAACAAACAAAAACTGTGAAAGCTGCTCGGGTCTAAGCGCAGCAGTGAAGTGACTTCTCCCAATAATCTATGGTTTTTTCTCCTCAATCTCTCTTCCCTAGTTCTTGGTCCAGGTGAAGAAACTCCAAAGCCTTTCTACTAGTATTCACATAAGAAAGACCTTCAAGTGCAGTGTTCAGTGGATAAAGGCTAAAGGAAAAACCAGTTGATCTACGGGTTCATGCCACTGATTAGTCACCAGTATCAGTGTGAATATTAGATGACTAGATTTGAGAAGTTTTATACTTGGCTTAGAGATCAGGAAAAGTACTGGCACTGGTGGACTAGGGGACTGAACACAATGAAAATAACGGACGTATGACAAAGACATAGTAGCATTCAAATAACTTTATTTCAGAAATGTGAAACAGAAGGAGCGTTTGCAAGTGAGATTTATTTAAAAGACTTGAGAAGAGTCCCACTTCTGAGTGGCTTCTTGGATGGGAGATTGTTGTCTAATTAGTAAGATAAATGTTAAGGCATGTAACCGTGTGGATGTGTTTGTGTGCTGGCAACCATTGAGATGAGTGTGCTGCTTCTTATCAACAAGGAAAACTCCTCTATCACTTGCGGTCACCTGAAATTTTTTCTTGGTTTCCCTAAAAAACTCTGGTCTCTTCTCCAAACAATCCAGAAATGAAGTGCTTTTTCCCCTAACAGCTTTCCTACTGAGCAGAGCCTCTACAATTCAGTCTGTCAACAATACCAATTATTTTTTTAAACATTTTTAAAAAGATTTTATTTATTTATTTGACAGAGAGAGACAGAGCGAGAGAGGGAACACAAGCAGGGGGAGTGGGAGAGGGAGAAGCAGGCTTCCTGTGGAGCAGGGAGCCTGATGCAGGCTCGATCCCAGGACCCTGGGATCATGACCTGAGCCGAAGACAGACGCTTAATGCCTGAGCCACCCAAGTGCCCCTCAATTATTTTTAAGAGAGAAACATTTTGTCTCTAGAAATAAAGGGGGTCCATCAAGGGCACCTGGGTGGCACAGTCAGTTAAAACATCTGACTCTTGATTTTGGCTCAGGGCTGATCTCAGGGTTGTGAGATCAAGTCTCATGTTGGGCTCTGCACTCAGCATGGAGTCTGCTTGAGATTCTCTCTCCCCCTCTCTCTCTGCCCCTTCCCCTGCTCTTTCTCTCTCTCTCTCAAATAAATAAATCTCAAAAAAAGAAAGAAAGAAAGGTGGTCCTTCATCCCCAGACATGCTGTGTCAGGCAGCTGGTGGGCAGCCTTGGGGACAGAGCAGCTTCTCATTGTCCTGGTGGCCTGGTAGCTAACAGGTAATGATCATTAGAATATTTCAGAATCCAGTAACATTTTAAAAGGAGACTTGGGCAGGAAGGAAACAGGTTGAGAGAAAGGGGTTTTTGAGATTCTTTTGGGGAGGGAGTTTAGCTAATTTGATCATTCGGAAGAAAACTGAGAATGCCCATGATGAACACTTGGCGCAGGTCTAACTCTGTTAAAGAATTTAAGGTCACTTGAGTTCAAGTCCTGATTTTATGCATAAGGAAAGTGAGAACTTTGACTTTCTCTTCATCTGTAAGTTTTGCCTGTTCCCTCAGCAGGTGATCAGTAAACATAGGTGCAGCGAGTGAGAACATGGATGGAAAAATGTGATGGATAATAGAGCAAAAGAAAGACAGGACAAATTGGTTGTCAGGCTTGGCTAGTGGAAGTACTCAAAACAATGTAATATTTTTTGGTAACAGAGCATTACACTGCTCTAAGAATACCCCAAACTGAGCATGATTTACAGTCTTCTGGTTTGATTGTGGAGGCAGAATATGATTGTGGAATTCTTCAAGACCTTTGTGAACATTAGTCACCACTGTCCTGGTGGAGCTCCGAAGTGTCATTTGTGGATATTTCTGCTAGATAGACTGCAAAAGTAAGAGTTAACTATCAACAAACTAGATCACTGCCCTCTGAGAGCTTACCAACAGTAGGTCACCAACAGGTGACCACAGTAGACCCATTTGTTCAGGATGTGTAAGCATCCTGTGTGAACACCAGTGGTGTGGACTCATTGGTTAAGCAGGAAAGATGTATTCTATTAAGGCGCCTTCAATTTCTGACCTGGTACCTTGGGTAAGATGGCACCAAATTGATGAGTTAGCATAGCCTGTAACTTTGGAATAGAGTGGCCTATTTGCAGAGCTAAGTAGCCCACACAGAGGTAGCAGAGCTATATTCCTGATCTCCAAACCACTGTGCTCTAACCTTGTGATCTCTAAACTTTTTTTGATCACATACCCTATCGTGCTTTTTTTAGCATGCGCCCCTGATGTGTGTGTGTTTATTAATTATATATATTTTTTCTAATCATACATAATATGCTTATAAAACAAACTTTAAAAGATAAGGTAAAAGTAAATATAAATAGATATTTAATGGCTTCTTTTTTTTAAAAGATTTTATTTATTAGAGAGAGAGCCGCGTGTGCAGACAAGTGGGGGGAGGGGTAGAGGGAGAAGCACAGTCCCTGCTGAGTGCAGAGCCTGATGCGGGGCTTGATCCTAGCACCGTGAGACCATGACCTGAGCCAAAGTCAGATGCTTAACCTACTGAATCACCCAGACGCTCCTAATGGTTTCTTTTCTTTCTTTCTTTTTTTAAGATTTTATCCATTTATTTGACAGAGAGAGACACAGCGAGAGAGGGAACACAAGCAGGGGGAGGGAGAGAGGGAGAAGCAGGCTTTCCGCTGAGCAGGGAGCCGATGCGGGGCTCGATCCCAGGACCCTGGGATCATGACCTGAGCCGAAGGCAGACGCTTAACGACTGAGCCACCCAGGCGCCCCTAATGGTTTCTTCCTGTACACAGCAAGGTGGGAAAACCCATACTGTAAATAATTTCAAGTTATCTCTGAAGTATATTAATTATTCCTCACTTTCAATCCCAATCCCATTCCCTGAATATTAAATCATAAATTCAACCTTCAATAAAACATATTAAGAAATATGGAAAAGAAAAAGAAGAATAAAATAGTTAATATACATAGAAACACATACAACAGCAAGCAAGAAACCGTGTGAAGCCGCCACTGTTTTCATTCCTGGAACTCATCATGAGGCTGTGGCTGGTTGGTATCAATAACTTCCTTCTTCCATTACGCATTCCATGCTTCTGTTTCCATCAGCCAGGATCTCCGCTGGTCAGGGTTCATTACCTAAAAGTCTTCAGGGGCTCTTTCCTTTATTGCATGATTTCGTTTTCAGTTTACTTTTACTATTGGACATGATGTCATTAAGGCAATCAAAGAGAATTCCCTGGGTTTCAGAAATTATCTTCTCTGTTCACATTTGTAGGCACCAATCCAATTTCCTCTTGATAATCCGGGTCAGCTACCCAGCAAGCAACTCCCATCTTTGCCTGTTGATTTAGTGGTATGAGGAACTCACAACGATCTGCTAGCAGTCTCAAACTCCAGCGCCATGGGACCATTGCTGTAAGGACTTCTCTCTTAGAAACCAAGACCTCCAAACAGCAGAACTTAAAGTTGTAGAGATGGATGCAAAAACTCTGCAGGTGGGCTATTTGGTATAATAATGAGGGAGCCATTCCCACTTCTTTCTGCTGATTCCTACACAATCCATGTATTCCAGCTATGGGAGAAACAGTACTATTTATTGTTACCTGATCAAGTTTATACTAAATCTTGTATGACAGAACCATAACTTCTCAGGGTTTTGTGGGTTTTGATGCTATTGTACATGGAAGTTTTAAAATTTAATATTCATGTTTGCTGTAGTATATAAAAACTCAACTGATTTGAGTATAGTAATTGATCCTGTGACTTTGACAAGTTCATTAGTTCTAATAGTTGTTTTATAGATTGTTAGGAATTTCTAACAAAACAATTATAAATCTGCAAAGAGGGAGTGTTTACTTCTTCTTTCCTGATCATTATTCTTTTATATTTGTTCTTTCTTTTTATGTCAGTAGGCAGTGACCAAGACCTCTAGCCCAAGGTTGAGGGGACATGGTGAGAATGAGCATCCTTTGGGGGAGTGCACTGCTTAGCTGGCTCTGGTGTCTCAGCTCAGAGAAGGGGGCCAGGACCCAGACCTGTGAGGAGGGTGGGTGCTGACTGGCTGGCGCAGGTGTCTGCAAGCATGTGTAATGAATGTGGATCTACAAGCGTTAAAGAAATTATAAGACGTGGGCACCCAGGCAGCTCAGTCGGTTGTCTGCCTTCAGTTCAGGTCATGATCCCAGGGTCCTGGGATGGAGCCCTGAGATCTGTCTCCTACTGAGATGCTGGAAGCTCAGCCTAGTAGGTTCAAGCCGGCTGCCTGAAACCTCTTTCCTGTTCCACTTCAGCCCATCCAGCTTTGCTCCTTTATTCTTTCCCCACTTGCCCTGGCCCACTGTAACTTCCTTTTACAAAAGTATTTTATTCTTAGCCCTGCAAAATGGAAACTTTCTTTTTAGCATTTCCTGTGTGAAACGGTACGCTTGCATCCAGTGCACTATTAATGCTTTGACCTGTCCTGTCTTCTTCCGTATTCAGGCATGCACAGTCACTGCTATACTCGACGTGGCCACGCACCTGGAGACTTCCGTTTATAAAGCCTGACATTTTCCAAGAAGTAGAGAATTTCTTTCAGTCACACAAGTAGAGAGAGGCACAGCTGGTATTCAGCCTCCAGACTGGATGATTCTAAAGCTGTTACCTTTCCCATTTTCCACTCTGTCTCTCTTCTCTTCTTTTTAATACTAAAAATAGTAACTCCACTTACATCATTTCATTTTCAAAGTGCTTTCACATATCTTGCAATATGTGACAATCACAACTCCTCTAGAAAGTAGGACAGGTCATACATGTTCTTAATGCTACAAGAGAAGTAACATGACTCAGGACATTTCCCGATAGAGAGAGGAAAACATTTCTAGAAGGAAACATCCGCCAGTTGTTGAATCTGTCTCCATTTCAATGCACTCTTTATTAAAGCTCATTTAAACAATTTTAGAAATTAATCTTGCATTTATAACACCCGCGGTCTCCTTGACATCCACTGCCTATGTACTATTGACCATTCTGTACTTTAATAGATGGTTTTATTTTCCGGGGAGTGAGGATTATGTGTAGGATGTAAATATCTTTGCTGAGCTCTTCTAAGTCTGAAACATATCAGATCCGGGCAAGATCATTATCAGTAGTCAAGTCAGAATGAAATTTGTGTTGAATTTATTTGTAGAAAACCTTGTCTTAAAAGTTTGTTCCCCACAGTATTAATTGGTGCATTTACATTTTTATTCTAGTACTCTCTATTCTCTACTTGCACTATTTTGAGGGCTTATCTTTTAGAACATCTGGTTCTTCACTCTGTGTATGGTTCTTCACTTTGTGTATGGTTTGGAAGAGAAAAATACAAAATGAAGTGTATACACATTTCTTACTATAGTATTGACCTTGTATTTCCCTGGAGTTAGGAGAGTATGGCTGAGTATCATTGATGAATCATCCTAAAAATCTTCTCTTCTTTTACATTAGTGGTGTGAGAGTTTGTCCTTCCGGCCTTCTCCTTTCTTTGTGAAAGAGAGTAGCTGGTTTGCATAGTCACAAATACCTCTAGTCTAAAGCAGTGAATTGGCAATCACTCCACCTCTCCTTAACTGTATATCAGCCAATCTTTATCAGAAACTTTCAGCAAAGAACTTGTCTTAAAATCAGCAACTTTATCCTCATCCCCCAAGCCACTGGGATATATAAAATAGTGAGAAGTTTTTATTGAATATTGTCTGCACTATCTGCTTCTTTCTCTTTACAAACCTCACCTCACTGCAAAGGTTCCTTTTAACATGTCAACTTGGCTGGGCCACAGTGCCCAGATTATTTGTTCAAACAGTCTTCTGGATGTTTTTATGAAGGTGTTTTTTGGGATGCAAGTAACATTTAAATCTGTAGACTCTGAGTAAAGCAGATCATCCTCCATAATGTGGGTGGGCCTCATCCAATCAGCTGGAGGCCTTAGTAAGACAGAGATTGACTTCTCCTGTGACAGAGGGAATTCTGCCAGGGGACTGCCTGTCGGTTCAAACTGCCACTCTTCCCTGAGTGTCCAGCCTGCTGGCCTGCCCTATTATATTTTGGACTCCTCAAGCCTCCACAATCATGTGAGCCAATATTTTTTTATATATCCCTGTTTCTTTGGAGGATCCTAATACACTCAATCCTCACAATCGGTAGGCTTACTATCACATTTTCATATAGTGAAACTAAGGCTCAAAGAGATTAAATAATATTCCCAAGATTGTATAGCTAATATGTGGCAGGGCCAGGATTTGAACCTATGCTGTTTCCGAAGTCAATACTTTATTATGCTATATATTTGTTCTACGATGCTATGGTAAGCTCTACTATTCTATATATTACAACACAAAATCAAATAATCCTCACTAGAACTTGAAAATGCATCCAAAGATCCAGTGGCACCTTACCTTCCAGAATAGTTTTTGAGTTACATGATATAACCCATATGCTTTTTGGTGTGAAGTGATTAAACAGTAATATCAGAGCTCCTGTTGCCTGGAAAATGTTAATAGTGTTGCTCAGGAAATGCCACAACACTCAGTTAATGGGAGATCCATTTTCAGTTTGGACTCCAAGCAGAAAGAAACTATCTCCCCATAGTTCTCTTTTCAAGTGTGCTTCCATAAGCGTTATTCACAAGGTATAGTGATGGTAGAGCTATAATTTTATATGTTCCTTTAATCAAAAACAGTATTTAATAGAGGGAGGAAAAGTACTCTTCTTTTTCTAAATTTCAGAAGGAAATTACAAGGCAAAGAAGAAAAAGTTGGTGTTGAAACTCGAATACTCTGTGTAACCAGGCATCTAGGGATTAAAAAGAAAAAGAAATTGACCTGATGTACCAGATCATTTTCTTTGATTCAGTTCTTATCACTAGAACCTGATTTCCACTGGGAGTGGGTAAAGAAAGGTCAAGAAACCCCAGGAACAATACCTGCTCTCCCAGCCATGGAGAACATCGTCTTCTCTCAACTTCAATCTCAAATGTCTATGAATGTTCCACTGCCAATCTAGGAACCTGCTGATTTCCATAAAGCACCCTAACAGGAACTGGGAAGATGGACTGAAATCAAAAGCTTCTGTCAAATAGAAAAGGCAAATCAACAGAAAAGTGTGATGCTGGAAAGGCATAAAAAGCATAGAGGATTATCGCAGAAGGGTGTAATCCTTTTGTTCTTCTGGAGACAAAAATGAATGGATCAAAGAGCCTACTCTATCTGGCCAGTGGGAGCCAGGATTTCAGGGCTGTGTATATTCTATTGTGTCATGTGGCCATCTGTCCTGATCCTCTGAAAATTAGGACTTCCTTGGGAAAACATTAATTTTTACAACATCTCAAAAAGTGTTTCTTGCAAAATAGATTAAAATTGGTTTGGGATAAAGAAAGCACATGTTCAGGAGTGATGAATGCCTCCAGTGAGAGCTCTCATGGAAGCCGGCTTTGAGCCATGAGAACTGGTATTAGGTTCGGTCAGAATCTGACATCTTCACTAATGATCTGGAAGAGGGAGTCAATGGCTCATTAATGAAATCCACAGATGAAGTGGAATGACTGATGGGATGCAAGAAAGGGAAGAAATTAATGATGTTAGTAATATGAGATGCATCTTATAGAAACAGAAAATCACCATCGCAATCAGTCCCCAAGGCACCTGCTGGCAGCAAAGGCCTGGAGGTGATACCAGGAAGAAGGTTAGACAGGAGATGGGAGGCTGAACCAGCACAATCAGAGTGTCCTTCTGGAAAGACCTCACGACGGCTGGCCAGTGTTCACATGCTTCCCACAGCTCCTGTGACCAAGCCAGAGCTTCTGAAGTCCAGTCTGCTTCCGCCCGGTGGCCAGTCCGTCCTCTGACTTCTGGCTGTGGCCGGAAAAGATGTCTCCAGATGGCCTTCCCATTGTTGCTCTGTGCAAGGAGAAGATGAGAGTGACCAACATGTAGCTGCTTTGGGGCCAGTTTCTAGGCCAAGGCCAGAGATGTGGGTCCAGCATCAGTAGGGAAGATTGGAGAGTGTTCCCAGTTTGGATCAGAAGTGTTGTCTTGGTCTCTGGCTCATACCTCCATTCTAAGGTGGGTGTGCTTTCTATTTACAGTCCTGCTGCCCATGGCATCTGCGGCTTCTGTCCCCTCATGGCTTGGCCACTGGACCCACTGAGGCTTTCAAGGCTGTAGCAATTTGAGTTCATTTTCTTGGCATCCATGTGCACCCCTTCATTGTCCTGTCACCTTCAGAGGCACTGTGTGGGATTGAAGAGTAGAAGAATCCACCAGTGGAAACCTGCGATTTTGAAAGGTCTGGTTTTGGGGCACCTGGGTGGCTCAGTCGGTTAAGCATCTGCCTTAGGCTCAGGTCATGATCCCAGGGTCCTGGGATTGAGCCCCACATTGGGCTCCCTGCTCAGCAGGAAGCCTGCTTCTCCCTCTCCTACTCCCCCTGCTTGTATTCCTGCTCTTGCTGTGTCTTTCTCCCTCAAATAAATAAATAAAATCTTTTTTTAAAAGATTTTATTTATTTATTTGAGAGAGAGAGAATGAGAGATAGAGAGCATGAGAGGGAAGAGGGTCGGAGGGAGAAGCAGACTCCCCACCGAGCAGGGAGCCCGATGCGGGACTCGATCCCAGGACTCCAGGATCATGACCTGAGCCGAAGGCAGTCGCTCAACCAACTGAGCCACCCAGGCGCCCTAAATAAAATCTTTAAAAAAAAAAAAAAGGCCTGGTTTCGATTATCTGTTTCCTCCATCTCGGAAGAATCCAACTCTCTCCTCAGGATCTGGCTGCATTCCTCCCAGCCCCTCTTGCCTTTGCCATCTTCAGTGTGAGCTTCTAGCTTTGCCCTGAGGTAGAGGGAGCTCAGGACCCTGGACTAATAACTCTTTTGCTATCTTTACTGATAGTCCTGTCCCTTGCAAGGCAATAAGACATAGCCAATTTCTCTATCATATCACAACATCGTAAAAGTCAACCTCAATTAGGATTTTAAGCCCTGAAAATATAGGTGGTTTCCTCATGAGAGCCAAAAAGTTCATTAAAAGAGACTTTTCCAACATTATTTTTTAGGACTTCCAGAGGCCTTATTTTAAGTTTATAGTTATTTATTATTTGGAATAGTTACAGATTACTGGGTGAACCTGGAAGTAAACTATTAGATGATTGTTAGATTACCAAAGAAGAAGTAGCAAAGGTGGACAGAATTGTCACAATTCCATGCATTTTAAATCAGAAAGTGTCCACCAGGCTGTGGTACTGGATGGGGGATCCTGAATCTAGACTTCTCCAGAATTAAAGTTAATTGCTTACTGTTACAAAACTGCCTTGGGGAACCCAAATCCCACTGGTAGTCCCTCACATCACTCTAGTCTAGATCTCCTTACCCTGAATCTGTCTTTAGGACACATGGTTGAAGATGCATATCCCTTCTTGTCTTGTAACATAAAGAGACCCAGTTTCAAGGCGCGGCCCTCTGAGAGTGCAGTGTTGTGGACATTACCCAGCATGAAGTTTTAGACAGTCTGGCCCACTTCTGATGGACTTAACTGGGGACGAGCCTTCTCCTAGTTCGAAGCCACTATTGGAGCCAGAACATTGTCAAATCGTGACTGGATAGCCTTATCCAGCTTTCAAGAGAAGAGATCTGACATTTTCTCACCCCTGCAGCCTTTGCCTCTGTCGTTCCCGACTTGAAGCCTCCGCTCTGGCCAGACTGGAGCCCAGCTCTTCTGATTCCTGCTCCAGGGCTCTCTCCCTTCTAGCCATGTTAGCCGCCGCTGAGACTACATTTAACGTCGCCCTCAATTAGCCTGACAGGATACAGTCTCCCAAACCCCTCCTGGGACTGAGAGAAAAGAAGAGGCTTAGGGTGGGAAACGGAAAAGGCTTTTATGTTCCTGGCTCTTTTGCAGGCAAATCTCTCAGAAAATTGCTGTTTTATTGTTTCCAGGCACTGAACTCACATTACATCAACCAAAGCCTAGAAGGCTTTGTCAGCCCATCCATCAGCCTTTACGGGGTGAAGACCTCTGAGAAACATGGAAACCACTCAACAAGTTGGAAATGTTAATGACATAGTCCAAGTAAACACCTTCTAACTTCTTTCAGATAAAATGAACTCTGTTGCAACAGAAACAAACAGAAAGTGTGTGTGTGTGTGTGTGTGTGTGTGTGTGTGTGTGTGTGTGTGTGTGTGTGTGTGTGTTTGTGTACAGAGGAGAGTTCCATAGCCAAATGCATGGGGAATTTCCCAATGGAAATTAAGATGTACTTCCCGTCAACCTTTTTCAGAAAGGTTTTTTTCCTCTCTGGAGGTTAGACTCTATGCAATCCAGGATCATTATAGCCTTTACTGAAGCAATGGGGCATTGAATATTTCCCCCATACAAATGGGTTTTATTATTTAATTACTTACTTTTTATCCATACAATTGGTAACATTTGTTATCCAGAAAACAATATTGACAATGTACCTGAAAGATAAGGAAGGAACCCTGCCAGCTTGTTCAATTCTGTTTTAAGAATATGTTGTCTTTTACAAAATCCCTAACAGATTATGAACTATTATTTTACTGAATTATATTAATCACTGCAAGAGATAGGGTTGACAGATAAAGCAAATAAAAATACAGGACACCCAGTTAATTTTGATTTTCAGATAAATAATAAATAGTTTTTAGTATAATAAATACTGCATGGGGCATACCTATAGTAAAAAATTTTATCTGAAATGTGAATTTAACTGGCCACACTGTATTTTATCTGGCAATTCTACCAAGAGACCAATTTCACCTGAAATGCTTCTAGTATATGTTTTACATCAGTTTGCCTCAAATACCTTAGCTTGCCCTTTAGAAGCTAACCACTCCTTGACAATTGATCTAACCACTTGGATGTCAGCAAAGAAAATATTTATTTTTTATTTTTTTAAGATTTTACTTATTTATTTGACAGAGACACAGCAAGAGAGGGAACACAAGCAGGGGGAGCGGGAGAGGGAGAAGCAGGCTTCCTGCTGAGCAGGGAAGCCTGATGCGGGGCTTGATCCCAGGACTCTGGGATCATGACCTGAGCCGAAGGCAGACGCCCAACTACTGAGCCACCCAGGCACCCCAGCGAGGAAAATATTTAAGAAGGAGCTGAAAAAGAACAAAAGCTGACTACGTTGTCACTGCTTTTCCAGGTTGTCAGTCTATTTGCTGCTCTTTTTTTCTTATTCTATTTTTGAAATGATGCACCTCAATATGTTTTTTTTTTCCCAGAAGGACTTCTTGACTGCAGTAAATTTCTTAATCATCTTAAAATAGAAACATAAACACATATAGGACAAAACAATATGAGAAACAAGAATTTCATGCTTTTTGAAATTGACTACATTGATGTAATTGTGTCTGAAGATTTGTGGTTTTTTCCTTTTTTTATTTTTATTTTATTATTATTATTTTTTAAGATTTTATTTATTTGACAGAGATAGACACAGTGAGAGAGGGAACACAAGCAGGGGGAGTGGGAGAGGGAGAAGCAGGCTTCCCGCTGAGCAGAGAGCCCGATGCGGGGCTTGATCCCAGGACCCCGAGATCATGACCTGAGCCGAAGGCAGCCGCCCAACGACTGAGCCACCCAGGTGCCCCTGAAGATTTGTTTTTTTTAAACTAAGATTTCTAAATTAGGCAAATGACATTGTTTCATTGAATGTTATGGAGGATATCTTCAATTTTATCTTTATTTTCTTTTTAAGATTTTATTTATTTATTTGAGAGAGAGACAGAAATAGTAAGAGGGAGCACAAGTGGAAAGGGAGAGGGAGAAGCAGGCTCTCACTGAGCAGGGAGCCCGATGCGGGGCTCGATCCCAGGACCCTGAGATCATGACCTGAGCCAAAGGCAGACGCTTAACTGAGTGAGCCACCCAGGTGCCCCAAATTTTATCTTTAAATGCTTTTATAACTCTTATTTTATTTTATTTTAATTCTAGTATAGTTAACATACAGTGTTATATTATTTTCAGGTATACAATATAATGATTCAACAATTCCAGAATGCTTTTATTTTTATTTTTATTTAATTTTATTTTTTGAGAGAGAGAGAGTGAAGAGGGGAGAGGGGCAGAGGGAGAGAGAGAATCCCAGTGCGGAGCCTGACACAGGGCTCAGTCCCAGGACCATGAGAATACCTGAGCTGAAATCAAAAGTCAGGCACTTAACCAACTGAGATACCCAGGTACCCCCCAGAATGATTTTATAATTCTTGTTAAGAAGTTTTTCAAATATTGTCTTCATCCTAAGAAATTAGTATTTCTAGTTTTCTACTTAGAAGAAAGTAAGTTTTTTTACTTATAAAATTATTATTTTAAGACCATCTTCCAACATCTTTTTGAGAGTATTATGTTTGTTGAGTTAAATTTGTGGTAGATAGGGCTATCTCACTCTTGATTAAAGTTGATTAAAAGTAACTAGGGATAAGATATCCCAAAACTTAAAATAGCATTCAATGACTTTTTTCTTACCAGTTCCAATTATCCACCAAAAATAGTGGCTTAGAGTGATCCTTAAGGGGAAGATGCATATATTTGTCATTTTTAAAAGTCTCCCCATTATCACACAAATATTACTTATGGTAAAAACTCCTTCAAAAATTCAATTTGAATTAATTCTAAATAATATATTTCATTCATTCATAAATTAGATTGAGCTATCTGTAAAAATGAAATTTTTATAAATCATAATTTGTTGAATATCTGCAATTTTTCTATATGGTGCAGCTAAATAATTATTTTTAAAACTAACTTTATTGAGATATTTTATACACTGTAAGATGCACCAATTTTAAGAGTATAGTCTCTTCAGTAAATGGTGTTGGGAAAACTCAACAGCCACATGTAAAAGAATGAAACTGGATCACTCTCTTACACCATATGTAAAAATTAACCCAAAATGTATTAAATGTATTGAATGTAAGACCTTGAAACATAAAACTCCTAGAAAAAAAACACAAGGGTTAAGCTCTTTGACATCAGTTTTGGCAATGATTTTTTGGATTTGACAACAAAAGTAAAGACAACAGAAGCAAAAATAAACAAGTGGAACTATATCAAACTAAAAAGCTTCTGTATGGCAAAGGAAACCATTAACAAAGCGAAAAGGCAAACCTACCAAATGGGAGAAAACACTTGCAAATAATATACCTGATAAGGGGCTAATATTCAAAATATATAAAGAACACACATGACTCAGTAGCAAAGAAAACAAACAATCTGATTGAAAACTGAGCAGAGGATCTGAATATAAATTTTTCCAAAGAAGGCATACAGATGGGCAACAGGTACATGAAAAAATACTCAACACCGCTACTCATCAGGGAAATGCAAATCAAAACCGCAATGAAATATCACCTCAAACCTGTTAGAATGGCTGTTGTACACACACACACACACACGAAATAACACATATTGGGGAAGATATGGAGAAAAGGAAATCCTCATATACTGTTGATAGGAATGTAATTTGGTGCAGACATTATAGAAAATGGTGTGGAGGTTCCTCAAAAATTAAAGTTAGAACTACCTTATGACCCAGCAATTCCACTTCTGGGTATTTATCTGAAGTAAACAAAAACACTAATTCAAAAAGATATATGTGCCCCTATGTTTATTGCAGCATTATTTACAATAACCAAATATAGAACAAACCAAGTGTACATTGATGGATGAATGGATTTTAAAGATGTGGTATATACATATACAATGGAAAATTATTCCACCATATAAAAGAATGAGATCTTGCCATTTGCAGCAACATGATGAACCTCGAAGACATTATGCAAAGTGAAATAAGTCAGAGAAAGACAAATACCTTAGGATATCCTTATATAGGGAATCTAAAAATTAAACAAACAAGCTCATTAGTACAGAGAACAGATTGGTGGTTGCCATTGGTGGGGGTGGGTGGAGTGGGCGAAATGGGTGAAGGAAGGCAAAAGATACAGACTTCCAAGTCTGCCTGGATGGCTCAGTCATTAAGCGTCTGCCTTCAGCTCAGGTCATGATCCCAGGGTCCTGGGATCAAGTCCCGTGTCGGGCTCCCTGCTCAGCAGGAAGCCTGCTTCTCCCTCTCCCTCTCCCACTCCGCCTGCTTGTGTTCCCTCTCTTGCTGTGTCTCTCTGTCAAATAAATAAAATCTTAAAAAAAAAAAGACACAGACTTCCAGTTATAAATGAGTCATGGGGATGTCATGTACAGTATGGTGACTATAGTTAATACTATACTGCATATTTGAAAGTTGCTAAGAGAGTAAATCTTAAAAGTTCTCATTATAAGAAAAAATTCTGTAATTGTGTATGGTTATGTGTGTTAACTAGACTTATTGTGGTAATATTTCAGAATATACACAATTTCAAGTCATTATGTTGTATACCTGAAACTAATATAATGTTGTATGTCAATTATACTTCATTTTTTAAAAAAGAGTACAGATGCACACATCTATGTAACTACCACTGCAATCGAGATATAAAACATGTTCTTTACCTTAAAAATTTCCTTTGGCCCCTTTCCAGTGAATCCTTCCCACTTCCCTGCCTAGGCAACCATTGATTTACTTTTCAGTCACCTATAGATGAGGTTTTTTATTTCTAACATTTTATATAAATTGAATAATACAATATGTACTTTTGGTGTCTAGCTTCTTTTACCCAGAGTAATATGTTTGATATTTACCCACATTGCTCCTTTTTATTATTGGATGATATTGAATTGTGTGAACTTACCACAATTTTCTTACCCACTAACCTATTGACAGACCTTCAGATTGCTTCCAGTTACGGTCTCTACAGAGCTGCTATAAATATTTGTGTACAGATCTTGGTGTGAATATATATTTTCATTTCAGTAAGGTAAATACCTAGGAGTGGAATTGCTCAGTCATATTTTTCAGAAGAAACTGTCCAACTACTTTCCAAAATGTGTACCATTTTACATTCCTATCAGCAATGCGCGAGTTTCACGTGCTCTCTATCCTTGCCACACCTGAAAAAAAAATGCTTTAATTTCAGCCCTTCTAGTGATGTGGTGGTACCTCATCATCATTTTAATTTGTGTTTTCTAACGACTCTGTGATTTTAGGTACTTCTCCATGTGATTACTGTCCATTCTTAAACTTTCTTTTGTGAAGTGTGTGTTAAATTGTTTTTCCGATTTTAATTGGATTGACTGTCTTATTATTATAACTTCCTTACATATTTTATAAAGGAGTACTTGGTCATATGTATTTAAAATGTTTTCTTCCAGTTTGTAACTGTACATTTAATTTTTTAAATGACATCTTCCAAAGATCAGAAATTCTTAATTTTGATGAAGTCTAATTTATCAAATTTTTTTCTTTTATGATTCATGTTTTTTGTGTTCTAAGAAATCTCTGCATAACCCAAGGTCACAAAGATTTTCTCTTCTGTTTCCTTCTAGGCTTTTATAGTTTAAGCTTTATGTTTAGGCCTATGATCCATTTGAAATTAATTTTAGCATATGGTCTAAATTAAGGGTTGAGGTTCATTTTCCTTCCCTATGGACATTCCAGCATTGTTTGCTGAAAAAACTGTCTTTTCCCATTCAATTACCTTTGCACCTTTGTCAAAGATCAGTTGACCTTATATGTGGATCTATTTCTGTACTCCACTTTGTTCCATGAGCTGTATGTATTTATCCATAGGCCGATATAACACTACATCTTTATAACTGTTGGTTTATGATGTTTTGAATTCAGATAGTGGAATTCCTACAACTTGATTCAGCTTTTTCAAAATTGTTTGATTTTTTCTAAGTCCATTATATTTCCATGTATATATTAGAATCAGTTTATCAAATCCTACTCTCCAGCTGCCCCCACACCCACCCCCCAAAAAGTCTTCTGGTAGTTTGATTGGAATTATGTTGAATCTATCGATCAGTTTATGAAAAATTAATTTCTTAACCATGTTGAATCTACCAATCCATGAACATGACATATATCTCCATTTATTTAAGTCTTTAATTTTTCTCAGCAATGTTTTCTGGGTTTTGTTTTTTTTGGGTTTTTTTGGTTGGTTGGTTGGTTTTTTGTTTTATTATTTTACATATCTGGAATATATTGTGTTGAATTTAACCGGAGTATTTTATGGTTTTTGATATCATTGAAACGTATTTTTCTTCTTAATTTACTTTCTCAATTTTTTATTGCTAGTGTTTAGAAATAATTTTTTTAAACTTGGCTATAAATAAATTTGTTATTTAGGCATCTGTGTACATGTGGGATTTTGATCGCTATTTTTTCCATGTACTATCTTTGTCTGATTTTGGTAATAGCATAATTCTAGACTTAGAGAAGAGCTGACAAGTTTTCCTTACTCCTCTATTTGCTGAAAGATTTTTTACAGTGTTGCTATTATGTCTTCCATATGTATTAGATAGCTTCACTTGTAAAGTTCTCTGGGCCTAGAGTTTTTCTTTATGGAAATGTTTTTAATTATAAATTCAATCCCATTAATTCTATTTGTTTTAGTCTATTTTATTAATTTCTGCTATTGTTTTTATTATTTCTTTCTCTCTACTAACTTAGGGATTAATTTGCTTATGGGTTTGGCCAAGAAATTCTTAGGGCAGGAGAGCAGAAACAAACTGAGTCTCCATTCTGGGCGATTTCTTAACGCAAGGATTAATGCAGTCAAGATGAGGTTCTGCATGAAGGAAATGTTATGTGAATCACAAGACATCCTGAGATTGCAATTACTTAACTAATAAAGACGGTAGTGGTTCTAAGACCGCCCCCCGTTTAGCTATCCTCTAACTAGTCCAGAGGTTGGCCACAAAAGCAGTCTTGGTACAGATGTACACTACTGTCACAATCTAGAGAGGATTTTATCACCGCAAAATAAAAGTTTGGTGATAGAACAAAATCTGTCCTTGTTGCTCCTTTCCTAGACAGAGGCTGCATGGGAGCATTTAAACCTCTGGAAATCCACACTACACAGTTGTAATACACATGAAGAATAAGAGCAGGGGGATGATGGGATGATTAGCCTTTGTAGAATGCTCTGAAGATGTAATCTCAAACTAGTGAACCCTAGCCACAAACACGTCTCCCAGTGTCTGTTTGGTCTCACCTTGGAGATCTGGACATATCTCCTTTAGTTTAGAGATGGATTGTTCTACCTGATCACAATTTGTTAGGAATGGCACAGACATTGCCTGGATTAGCTAATAGGAGGTCAAAAGCAATTAGATTGTCTATTACTATCTTTTAGCAGAAGTATTTCTTATAACTTTGGCCAAGGTTAAATAATATATTTCTGACAATTTTTCCTGTTGTATCACCCCCCACTGTAGGATGGCATGCCTAAAAAGTGGCTAAATCTTGAGTATAGTTTACTCTTCATTTTCTAAGTTACTTGATACACTCTTCAGTGAGATACAGTTCATAGAAGGTAAAGGAATCTGGAATATATCAAAGTCTCCCAGAATTTCCCCACAGTCATAAATCAGATTTGTGTGTGGTAAACAAGTAAAGGCTTAGTGTCTACGTAAGAAATAACACTCTAGAAGAATATGGGGACTATTGAGGTTATATGTTTTGTTTTCAATGATAGAAATTTGTCACTTGTAATCTATTGATAAGGAGAGTTCTTGGTAAAGTTGAAAAACTCTGAGGATAACAAGTGAAGAAAAGACAGTCCCAATATTCATTCCAGTATTAATTACTTTCATGTTGCCCCTGGCCCCAGGGATAGTACTGTAATTATTTTTGCAGTGTTTTGCTGTTTGGTGTCAGGGTCCAGTATTTATATGATTGGAAAGTAGGGTTAATAATATGGGAGTCAGGGGTATTTGAGGGCATTTAGAGATGCCTATCACTGGGGTGTTTGATTTTGAGGGACATAGTAATAGGGTTTATTATCAACAGTGTTAGCACTTATAGCTGCAAGAAAACTGTGAGTTTGCCCTTAATAGTTAATGATAATTCTAGTAAGTTTAAGAGAGGGGGGGAAAAAAGTCAGGGGCCACCTTACTTAATTTGCAAAGACTTGTTTCATTTTGTTCTAAGAACATCTCAAAATGTTTGGCCACATCTGCCAGGTATATTAGGGAAACAATTTCCAACTCAACGAAATCCACTAGTTCTAGTTCTAGCTTAAGGAAGGCCATGCACAAAAATAGGGGAATTCAGCAGAAGCAACTGCCTATGGATCTATCCAGAACTTTGTCAGAAGGAATTGAAAAGATGCCTTTCTTTGTTTAGAAACTAGATCAGTTCAAGTCGGTCTTTATTGGAAATGCAGTGGGTATGGCCCCAGTAAATAAGCCTTATCTCACATCTTATGTTTTCTCTTCTGTTCAAAGGAATCAGGTAGCTAGATCCTTTTCTGAGCCTTCCACTTAACATTTTAAAGCCAGACTTCAGCATCTGAAGAACCTACTGTTCTAGTTGCTTTAGTTCAGGGAGGCAGGGATTCTTAGTTTCTAGTAGTATCATAAGTTCTTGGTAAATTTTTGTCTTTTTTTCTCAGGACTTGGAAAAATCCTTTTGCTTACAATCTACCTGTTTCTCATCCTATTTTGGTGGACTTATTTTTGGAAGAATTTGTCCTTTGGGGATGGGAGCAGAGCAGAAGGATGTGTCAAGATGGAGGGCTTTGGGGGAAAGAGAAAAGGATCCTGGAGAGAGTGGGGAAGAGGAGGAGTGGGTAGCTAGACTGGTATTCAAAGGAAGTGGGGTTAGGGTGAGCGTAGGAAATGTCAAGATTTTAGTGGAACTGAATGTTTTTAGTTTTTCCACATTTTTCATTAGCTTTGGACCAAAAAAAAAAAAAAAAATCCTTTCATGAAGTCAGAATTTTGGTTGGAAGCTTCTGACCACGAAAAAAACAGCCAAGCAGTGAATGTTAGGAATTGTCTTGCCTTTTTGCCCTGTTATCACAAAGATAGACAGTTTTCATCATATTAAAATTTCACCAAAGTGGCCACTTACATTCCAAATTATTTTTAGTGAAATCACACCATTTTGTAAGATATACACAAGAACTTGGGTCATAATGAGAATACACAGCAGATGAAGACATAGGGCCTGGGAGGTGTGAAGATGGTATGAAATGACCCCACAAGTGTGCTGAAGAGAAGCACAGGTGTTGCTTTTACACCTCTTATCTCAGGCCCCTATCAGATCTCTGACTTCAGATCTGACAACGGTCAGCCACCAAGAAATGGAGTTTTTGGAAATTCCACCTCCCAAACTCTCAGGAGCCCAAAGTTGGGACAGAGGGAAAGATAGAACTTGTAAGGTTTCCAGATGGTGACTCAAAGCAAAGTTTATTTTTTTGAGGGCCACTGCCCGACAAGACCTTAAAATGGTCAGTCGTCGTGGCCAGTATTGAAAAAGAGTAAGTGGTGTGCCCATCACTGATTTTATGTTGGGACTTGAGCCAAAGGGCTTATAAGGATCATGGATGTGCTGATGTGTATCATGGATGTGCTGATGCTGCTGACATGCAATGTGCTCCGCTTGGAATTTAGGGCTAGACTAGAGCTGGCAAGCCTATTGCACTTATTGCCACATCCTTTCCCTGGCCAGTGGGATGCACTGCTAATCAATCACAGTAATTTGTTTTCTGCTCTGTACAGTGTTCCAGATCACCACTCTCAATAGATATAGTATTGGCTAAATTGAGTATTTACTATGTGCCAGAAACTTTTCTAAGCACTGCAGAAATTAAGTCCTGTAATCCTCACCTCAGTGCTTTTGAGAGATTCTTTAAGCCTGCCCAAGGTCACAGAGCTAGGAAATGCCCCAGCAGTCTGGCTACAGAGTCCCATGTGCTGTCAGAACTCTGGTCAGAGTTAGCCCACACACTGTAACCAGAGCTGATACTATGAGTGTGCACTGTAACACAGCTTGTGAAACAACTGACATGCTCTCATAAGTATTGGTAGATATTGTCCTTCTGCTGCCTTAGTCTGGCCCTTCCCTTGGGACCTCCTCTCCTAACTCCTAACAAAAGACTTAATACCCAGCCCAGAGAAGAGCTTCCAGAAGCCATCTCAAGAACAAAGGCTGGTTCTGGTTGGTCTGTGTTGGCCAATGCCCATGCCTCATGAGTCATTAAATATGGAGTTTAAAATATCATCTCTAGATGTGACACTTCTAGATCTTGGCTCTGGGGATAAACAAACAATATCAATATCATGTACATATAGTATTATTTAATGTAACATTCATTCACACTTCATACTATAATAAAACCATATCATTCTCTGGAAACCAACCATTCTATAGAAACCAACACTTTAAAAAGTAAACACATGACAACACTTTTTTTAAATGAACTCTTACTATGTTTTCCTAAATTCCTTTTCTCATCACTAGCCAAAGTTCATTTTCCATTGACGATCTCATGCTAATGTTGCTTTCCCAGTCACTTCTGGAGGTGATAAAATTAGGCTTTCTGCCTAATTTTTTTTTGTACGAACCCTCTGATTCCAAATTTCTTGGTGGAATGAAATTTCACTTTTATGACTGTTATTTCCCGTGTAGAACAATTCTCCCATCCATCTTTGAGCTGTGTCTTATTGCTTATGAGAAGCTGCTGGTCATCTTCGAGATGCCCCAGGACCAGAGTCCCCACACAGAGCTAGCAGGTCAGTGGAAGGTGGTCTCAACGCAGGCCCAGGAAGGTGAGGCTTGTCCTGGTGGTGGGTACTGGAGCCCTCTCCGCTCTTGCCTG
This sequence comes from Callorhinus ursinus, assembly GCF_003265705.2. Taxonomy (NCBI): domain Eukaryota; kingdom Metazoa; phylum Chordata; class Mammalia; order Carnivora; family Otariidae; genus Callorhinus; species Callorhinus ursinus. The sequence goes on from NW_027397089.1 coordinate 5,171,307, forward strand.
TCTGCACAAGTCCCCTTCTGCTCCGAGATGCCATTTCATTCCAGGACTCTGATTCTCTGGCTCCTGTCTGCGAATAACCACTGGCATTTCCTCCTGTGAACTCTGGCTGCTGACCCATTCTCTGTCTCAATTCCTCCATTCCTGTCTCTGCTGCAGGCTCCACCTCGTGGCCACTCCCGTCATTGACCCACCCAGGCCTGGACTTCATTTTGGCCACGCCCCGTGGGACGGAACCGGCTTTCTCTGAGCTAGTTTCTTCTGAGATGTAATTTAGATACTCTACGCCTTCCACGGAGTTCAAACTGTTCAAGTCACAGCTGGGCCGACAGCTTGGTAAATTGAATTTGAAAAGGACCAAGTTCATTCTGACTTTCAAGCAACATTGTTACATAAGAAGAGAACCATTTAACAATAGAAAAACAAAAAATGTTTATTAGGAATTGTTCTTCATTCACACTTGAATAGTAAAAAGAAATGATCTTAAATTATAGCTGTTGAATAATGTCAAATAAAAGAAAAATTAAGGGAAGAGAAACTCAAGAATAAGAGACTGGGGACTTTCCTTCTTTGGAGATTTTGGAATATTTGCAGTAATTTTAGGCAAGGCAGTCTGGAGGAAGAGCACTGACCTTGCAAGTTTCTTTCCAAAAGGAAAGCAGGTGAAGTGGTTCTAAATCAGAAATCAGGATTAACATCACTCGGGAGAAGTGACAATGTAGAAAGTGAATCCTATAACTAGACGTAACAGGTATATACCTCCAGAGTGTGAATTTATTCACTTTCACTCAGAAATTTTTAAAATGCTATGAATGTGTTACTTTCTATTTTTTAAGCATTGATGATAATTACAATGTATATTGTAATAGAAAAAGAAAAAAGTGAATTTCCCTCCTGCTATGAGGAAGTCCTAAACATCCAGCTTCTGGAAGTCCTGTCTTCTATCCATTTATGAATGCATTCAAATATTTATATATTCCATCAAGTAACAAATATTTGATTTGTTATTGTGTGCGGGCAATCTGCTAAGCTCCAGGAGCAGACAGAACAGTGCTGCTCCTGATTTTGGTAATTTAAAGCCAGTGAAAAAGGTTTACAATAGTAAAGCATTTGTAAAGCAGAGTAATATTTGTAAAGTCCTAGCCTTCCTACTATAAGTCAGGTGTCTTATTTAAACCTTCCTATTTCATTGTTTGGGGTGATCTGTACCTACTGTGTTTACTAAGTTTATTCATATCATTTACTCTTTACAATTCTCTTATAGGCAGCATTTTAGGAAGAAAACACAAGAGAAAAGTTTTCTCTTGCCATTCTCTGTCTACTCGCAAACCATATCGCTGTTTTGTTAGGGTTCTTTAAGGAAGAACTGGCTGGAAAAGTGGTGTATGTTAGTACTAACCCCTTTCACTTTGTTGCCTCGCATTCTTTTTTAAAAAAATGTGTGTGTGTTGTATGAAATGACACAACATACCTATAATATGTGCATAAACCATCACTAGTGACTAATTCCTAATTTGTCCTCTTCCCGATCATTCAAGGACCTCAGAACACTTCAAGTCCATGGAGCCCCCCCTTAATTGACATGCTGTTGATGTCATATATGTTTCTGTTCTTTGAGGGTGCCTGGGTGGCTCAGATGGTTAAGCGTCTGCCTTCGGCTCAGGTCATGATCCCAGGGTCCTGGGATCCGAGTCCCGCATCAGGCTCCCTACTCCTTGGGAGCCTGCTTCTCCCTCTTCCTCTCTCTCTCTCTCTGTCTGTCTCTCATGAATAAATAAATAAAATCTTTAAAAAAAAAATAAAAAGCTTCTTTGAGGGTGCCTGGGTGGCTCAGTTGGTTAAGCGACTGCCTTCGGCTCAGGTCATGATCCTGGAGTCCCTGGATCGAGTCCCGCATCGGGCTCCCTGCTCGGCGGGGAGTCTGCTTCTCCCTCTGACCCTTCCCCCTCTCATGCTCTCTCTCATTCTCTCTCTCTCAAATAAATAAATAAAATCTTTAAAAAAAAAAGCTTCTTTGAGAGATAATTTGTATGCCATCAAATTCACCTTTATAAATATAGTGTACAATTCAACAGATTTTAGTGTACTCCCAGAATTGTGCAACCATCACCACAATATAATTTGAGAACATTTTCACTTCTCTAAAAAGAAACCCTGTGTTCATTAGCAGTCCTCCCCATTACCACTCTCCCCAGGCCCTGGCAACCAGTAATCTACTTTCTGCCTCTATAGATTTGTAAGCATGCAGTTTCAACTAGATTTAATCACATATCACCATATTTACCATTTAAATTGCATTCTTCTTCTCCCTCTATACTTTCATCTGGAATCATTTTCATTCTGTCGGAAAACTACTGTTAGCTTTTCCTTTAGTACTGGTTTTCCGGTGATACACTCCTTCTGTTTTTGTTAGTCAAAGTCTTTCTTTCACCTTTGCTGAGATGGTGCAGATCCCCGGAAGCTGGGCTGGAGTCAGAAGTGGTGGCCAACTTCCAGTTCCTCTTTATTTCTAGGATGCCTTCTTCAGTGTCCCGCCCCGATGTAAAGGTTGGGTCACCAAGACACGTATCCTTGGCAGAACTTGGACTCCGAGAGTATTTTATTCTTCTGGTGCCTCTGGGATCAATGCTCTGCTCAGCCTCTCATTCATCTTTGAGGTCAAAAGGGGCCCCAAATGTTGGGCTCACCCCTTATCTTCTTCTCTTGGCCTGGCTCTTCTCTACTGTTAAGAATCTGATGTTAAGGAGGTAAATGTTGTTGTTTAATCTGATTTCTATATATCCTCTGAAGGAGGATTGATTAGAATTGTCTCTCACTTTTTTTTTTAAATACCCTTGACATTCTTGTTTTCTCCAGAATATCAGTTCACTATCTCCTGCCCTAGAGTTACAATAAACAGAACAGAGGAGCTTAAGCTCCAGACCTGCAGCTTTATTTTTATTTTTTTTTAAAGATTTTATTTATTTATCTGACAGAGAAAGGCACAGCGAGAGAGGGAACACAAGCAGGGGGAGAGGGAGAGGGAGAAGCAGGCCTCCCGCGGAGCAGGGAGCCCGATGCGGGGGATGCTGGGCTCATCCCAGGACCCTGGGACCATGACCTGAGCCGAAGGCAGACGCCTAACGAATGAGCCACCCAGGCGCCCCAGACCTGCAGCTTTAAAGGAAATAGACCCAAAATGTCCTTGAAAATCCTAGGAAAGGACTATCCTTGGAAAAGTAGAGTCTTTTCATCACCATCCTATTTTTTTTTTTTTGCTAGTCCATTCTCACCATAAACTCACCGTAAGTTTCACAAGGAAATTAAAAAAAAATTTTTTTAAAGCAGATTGAAGAAAGGGATAAATATTCATGATAAAATAGCCAAATAACTTTGCTAGTAATTCTTTTGTAACCATGGGGAAATATGAAAAGCTTCCTATGAAGTAATTGTTAAAAGTTTATGTCATGTGAGGTTAAAGTTTAAAGTTCTGGAAAAAAATATTATTAAAGTTTTTTTTTTTTTTTTTTGAGAAGCAATTTTGATCTTGGCAGTCCAATTAGAAACATCAGAATGGCTGGGTGATTCATTGGCAACTGAGGCTTTCTCTGACATCAGGAACTGAGAAAGTGTGTAGTCTCCAGCCCACAACTGCAGTGAGACAGTGATGAGCAAAAGGGACTATAGTTGTCCAGCTAAATCTAGGTTAGGCTGATAGCCATATTCTCAGAATAAAGGAATACATAAGTAAATGAATCAATGAATGGTCAGGAACTGGGAAGCAGATATCTAAGAATTGTTTAAGAGCAGATTTTCCATAATGGAGAGAAACAGAAGTAGCAAGAAAATTATTGAGAAAAAAGAGACCGAGAAAAATCATCTCACCATCACCATCTTTCATCAAGGCTATACTTTTTTTTTTTTTTTTAAGATTTTATTTATTTTTTTTGACAGCGAGAGAGGAAACACAAGCAGGGGGAGTGGGAGAGGGAGAAGCAAGGTTCCCGCTGAGCAGGGAGCCCGATGCGGGGCTCAATCCCAGGACCCTGGCACCATGACCAGAGCTGAAAGCAGACACTTAACGACTGAGCCACCCAGGCGCCCTCGTGGATACTTTTATATCGGGGGTCTATCTCCCTGATCTCACTCAGGAATACCAGCATGATTTTCTTTTCTTTTTTTAAAAAAATACCTTATTTATTTATTTGACAGAGAGAGACACAGCGAGAGCAGGAACATAAGCAGGGGGAGTGGGAGAGGGAGAAGCAGGCTTCGCGCGGAGTAGGGAGCCCAATGCAGGACTCGATCTCAGGAACCTGGGGTCATGACCTGAGCCGAAGGCAGACGCTCAACGACTGAGCCACTCAGGCGCCCCCATCAAGGCTATCCTTTTACTGAGCACACCTGCTATGTGTCAGGCACTCTTCAAACCTCTTGACTCAACTCACGGAATCTTCACACTTGCCCTCTGAGGTGCTTTCACAGGTTGGGAAACTGGAGCTCCACACGGTGGTGATGTGGCAGAGAAGGGCCCAGTTCTCTGTGTGTATCTCGACTATAAACCGTTGGAAGCAAAGTGGAGCAATTCAGAACCAGTATAAGTCACTGGAGTACAAAATTCTGCCACTTCTAGGGAACATAGATTAAATGGAACTCTCCTTTATTCATGAGCAAGTAATTTTCAATTTGAAGGCAGTCAATAAAACTAAGGATTAGTTTTAGTGATGATAAATTCTAGCTAAAACTACAGTAGCCATCAGGGTACTTATTTGTGCCCAAATTATTGACTTTCTTTATAAATGTCTCTTTCTAGTATTTTTCCTGGATTTTTCACATTTTGTAGGCTCCTTATTCATAGCAAAACTCAAACGTGACAATTTAATCCTTGTGCGGTAATTTTCACTCACCTGATAATATATTTGCTGAATAATGAAAATTCTTATGGACATATCCTAAAAAGTACCCCCAAATACAAAAGGTATAATCTTCTTAGACCTGCTTAATAATTTATCAGAAAGGGGCGCCTGGGTGGCTCAGTCATTAAGCGTCTGCCTTCGGCTCAGGTCATGATCCCAGGATCCTGGGATCGAGCCCCACATCGAGCCCCACATCGAGCCCCACATCGGGCTCCCTGTTCAGCAGGAAGCCTCCTTCTCCCTCTCCCACTCCCCCTGCTTGTGTTTCTCGCTATGTCTCTCTCTGTCAAATAAATAAATAAAATCTTAAAAAAATTATAAGAAATACATTTATTCAAATAGAAGTGAAACATCTAAAATTAAAAATTTATGTATATTTATTTTGTATGTAAGATTTATATATATATAAAACATATGTATATATTCATATATATGAAAACACTTTGTAATGATAAACTTTATTTTTTTTTAAATTTTATTTATTCATTTGAGACACAGAGATAGAGAGAGACCATGAGCAGGGGCAGAGGGAGAAGCAGGCTCCCCGCTGAGCCTGCCCGCCTACCTACCTTCCTTCCTTCCTTCCTTCTTTCTTTTTGTTTTATTTTTGTAGCCTTTTCAGAAGATTTTAAATAGAGAAAAAGAAGGGAGTTTAGTATAACAGCTTTGGTGATGCCTGTCATTTCTTCCATTCTTCTTGGGGGATAGCTATCCAGTTTCTTAAAAGAAAAACTTTTGTATTACAGAAAAATTTAAAAGAGAAAAATAGTATTAAGGAGCATTTGGGCACAGTCTCCACAAGAGTGCCCCCGCATCTGACACCAACTGCTAGTTTACGCCGTTCCCCAAACCACCCTATTTTGATAATTTGCTGGAAGGATTCATTGAGTTCACTGAAAACTGTTACACTCACATTTAAGTATTATTAAAGAAAAAGGATACAGATGAAAATCAGCCAAGGAAAGAAGCGCCCAGAGCAGAGTCCAGGAGAAGTACCAAACACAGAATGCCCATTGTCTTCTCTCCATGAAGTCAAGGATATATTTCTCTATCCTGGCATTAATGTGTGATAATATGACCAGAATATTGCCATTGGGAAAGCTCACCTTTGGTGTCCAGAGTTTTTATTGGGGCTCATCACATACTGTCTGCATGGCTGACCTTAGTCATCAGCCCCTCCCAGAGGTCAGGCTAAGATCTTTAGTCGCCGGATCCCTCAGAAGTCAGAGCTGATATTGTGTGACCCAAAGTTCCCGTCATAAACTACATTGTTAGACTGTCCTGGTGGCCAAAGCCCTAGGCAAACAAAGACTCTTCTGTTAAGCAGGAAATTCCAGGGGCCTAAAGATTATCTCTAGTAGCTAAGGCAAAGGCCAGGTCTCTCTTTAGGTGAGGCTAACTACTTCACTACCCAAGGATAGCGATCCCTTTGCCTCTGCCCATACTTAGACTCAAATTCAAAATTACGATACCAATAATGACCAACCTCATTTCATCTGATAGTGTGCCAGAGTCAACTCCTATTAGTTCACAAAAACTGTTAAATATTTAGGAGTTTTGTAAGCTGGTTGTTAAACACAGCTGTTATAAAACACGTAGTTATATAAACTTGTAATTATATGGATTAGATTAAAAACAAAGATAATAAATGTTCAAAATTCTTCATGTTGCAATTATTTTACTGTATTTTACTATTAATATACTCTTGATCTTATCTAGATCTACTGTATCTGGTGAGATTAGGTAGAATGTTATGCTACTAGGCCTCTCTTCCCATCTCTGCCTTCAGTGACATCACGTTGGTGGCATGAAATTGACCATGGTAAGAATATTTACACCATGAAATTCAGCAAATGCTATGAATCAGGACTTTTTTGGATACATTTTAATTTTGAGAAGCATCTTTCTGTTGATCCAACTGTTACTAGAACTGTTAAGAGTATTTTATAGGTTGTGACAACATGAAGATACATTTCTGAGAAATTATTTCAAAAATAAATCATAGTATTTCTAGAGCTAATGATTCTGATGGGGTAATTTTTCTAAAAAATTTTAACTCTTCATACATATCAGTTTGTTATAAGCCTGAATTTAATTTTAAATGTAAATTGATACATAGCATTTTAGTATTTTTTTCTGACCTTTCCTATAAATTGTGGAGGTTGTACAAGAAAAGTGGCTTTTTCATTTGTGTATAATTAGAGTGTAAAAATAAAATATAGGTAATTAAAATTTCATTCATATGAAAATCCTTTTTTCTGTTGTATACAATAATCTCAAAATGAAAGGTCTGTTTCCAAGACTGTGGCTATTTGGGGCGCCTGGGTGGCTCAGTTGGTTGAGCGACTGCCTTCGGCTCAGGTCATGATCCTGGAGTCCCGGGATCGAGTCCCGCGATCGAGTCCCGCGTCGGGCTCCCTGCTCGGCAGGGAGTCTGCTTCTCCCTCTGACCCTCTTCCCTCTCGTGCTCTCTCTCTCTCATTCTCTCTCTCTCAAATAAATAGATAAAATCTTTAAAAAAAAAAAAGAAAAAAAAGAAAGAAAAAAGACTGTGGATATTTGCTTTGCAGTGTTGCAGCGGTTTTCAAAACCAGAGATCCTGATCTCTTTGAAGAAGTCTAGTAAGTACTTGCTATGCTTTATTTTAATGTACATGGGTATGCTTTTATCTTGTAGCAATTTGCTGACGAAGTTTATTGCCTGAGAGCAAGAGCAAGATCACAGATACTTTTTGATAATCTTTAATTTTAATTCTGGGCAGAATTCGCAGAGATACATCCGGGGATGGGAGTGGAAGCCAGTTTATGTCCATGAGGAGCCCCTCCTCTTTCTGGGGGCTGCGGCTGCCATTGTTGCTTCCAGCCTGGGCCAGCCTGGATGCAGCCAATGCTCAGACCACAGGGCACCTCAGCCTGTCCCACACTGATCCTGCCTAATGCTGACCAGCTTCTTAAAGTGCGTGTTGCCTGTTCTACCACAGGCCCAAGGGAGTGGTGGGGAGAGTATAGTTTAATTTTCTTGTTCTTTTTTTCTATTTTTCTGTATTTTCCTCAAGAGCAGGAAATAGTTAAATAACTAGACCACAAACATTTATTTTTAATATCAATTACATTATCAACTCTTTCTGAATTTATGACTTTGTAACATTGCATTTGTCCCTTTATATAGGGTATACCTGAACGGGGTGTATATTAGGCTGAAAAAGCATAGTGGGCAGTAATTTGAAATTTGTTTTAGTAAAATACCTACTTATCCTTGATTTATTTTTAGTTGTGTCCTAATTTCTTTAAGGACCGTGGTCCATTTTAATTTACACGAGTGACTTACTCTGTATGACGATCAGAGAGGAACTTCTGTAATAGTTTATGTTTTAAATTGCTCTTGAGTGGACAAAAGATGTCTTAGAAAGTATTGCTCCAATTATAAATCCTTTAAAAATAATCAGAGACTAAGTAACAAGAATGAAATCTCATTTTCTTTTGGGCCCCTTTATTGGCCAAGATGAGTGCTTTACACCTTAAGAGAGAAGCAGAGGGGATGATGGCCTGGCATATCAATGGAACCCTATCTCTGACGTCACCACTGGTACAGTTTTCCTGGAAGACAGAACAAGATTGAGATAGGAAGGGATGGGGCTGCAAAGAACTGTTTAATTTTTTAAAAAGTATTTACTTACTGGTTCATGCTTGAGAGGATTTTTGAGGTATCTCCCTATCTTAAAGTTAATTAATCCCAAACTTATCCAAACTAAATAGAATAGAGATGCCACTGAATGTAGAGGAAAACTTAATGAAACCAAGCTCAGAAATCTGGAATCCCACTTGGAGGTTTCCTTTATCTCTTCCTCTTTATCTCCTCCATTGTCTTTTTGGAGTTTGGAGTCCAGTTCCCGTCCTTCTACACTTCTCTCCATTGTCATGGAGAACTCTGATAACTCTTTGCATCTAAAAAGGAAAACAACTCAGGTAAGAAGGGGGTGGGCAGGGCTGTACTCCTACCTGGGCAATTTAAGGGTAATTGGAGGGGGAGAAAAGGTCTCTGTAAAAATCTATTATTAGTCACTCTTTGGGATTAAGACATTGTCTCAAAGTAAGGATTTTAGGTAAAGAATTGATATATTGGCTTATTAAACCTACTATCATTTCAGCAAAGGCAATTTCACTATCCTAGTCAGCTGCTAACTTAGAAAGTTAGACTTTTATAGTGTTAACCTTATACACGCACCCACACAGGCACACTCGGAGCCGCTTTGGTTACCCAGGCCAGTATTTAGCACATTGTAGCACAAAGTGTACTGTTAATATATTTCTATTAAATTGATGGACAGGCAAAGAGGAAAGGCTGTAGTGTGTTCTGCGGGGAAGATGGCAGATTCAGGTGTGTGTGGGGCCTGGATATTAAAGCTATCAAGAGTCAAAAAGTTTTGACATAAGGATAAAAACATCCATGCTTGGGTTTCTCAGTTTCATTTTGCAGTCACTAAGTTTCAAATCACCAAAGTGAAATGAATGAAATGCGTCTTGACTTGTAATATGTTTGTCTTCATTCACTGGGTTTTCAACTGCTCAGATACATCTTAAAATTAAAAAAAAAAAAATGGTGTGGTAAAGAGTCACACAAATGCTCAGTATAAGAACAATATTTGCCTTTTATTTTCCTTTTTTTTTTTTAAGATCAATGAACCTTTTAAGAATTTTTGAAGGATGGGAATAAATGGCAAATTTTGTATTTTAAGTTTTTTCTCTTCGGATGTGTCAAATTCCAGGTAACTTCAGTAACATACAGCAATGGAAATTTACGATGGCCCTCAAAGAGTTAACAGACTTTTCAAACCTGGAGACATTCTAGTAATCTTTCTGGGATATGTAATTTATTTACATATATAACTAGTATTTTTAGAAAAAGAAAATAACTTTTCAGAAAAATGGGGAGATTGGGAGTCAAAGCCAGAGGCGTTAACGTTTTAATTTTTTTTCTTCTTTTTCAAGTGGTATTGACTTAGCAGGAACAGTTCAAACACGCCCACAGTCCAGGAAATAATCATCAGACCCAAGTGATCCACTTAGAGGGGAAGAAAAAGCATCTCCTGGATCGTCTTAAGAGTTTTAGTAAGAAATAAAATGAGAAGCAATGTTGCAGAAGTCAATTCAATGCCCAGACCCAAACCCCAAATCCAACCTGGTACTTTTCCTAAGTGCGAGCAGAGCAATGGGCGGTAAAGGCAAACAGCCCGGGGCGCCCCCTGAACAAACTGCGCGGGGCGGGCAGGAAGCCCTCGGCCAGGAGACCCTTTCTCTTGGTTTTGGGAAGGTGCTTGGGGAAGCTCCGTTTCCCTCACGCCCCACGCGGAGGCTGCGAGCGCGGGGTGCAGGCCGGCGGGGGACAGAAAGGCCCGGGGACGAGACGCGGACCGGGCGCCGGGCAGGAGAGCGTGTCGCCGGGCGCTGCCGCCGCTGTTGTCCGGGGTCCTGAAAGCCGGGAACTTCCCGGCAAGCAGCGGACACTTTTCTCGGTGTCGGAGCGGGGTTGTGGGGGTTTCAGGGTGCGCACCTGCTAAGCCCGTCCTGGCCCTAGGCCCGGAGGTGCAGGCAGATGAGGCCCTCCCCCTCCCCGTGGGTGGGGGTGCGTGACTGGGGGGGCGGCGGTGAGCACGGCCGGGAGCGCCAGGCAGGACCCCGGTGGCCCTTCTCCGCCTCTCGGGCAGCCCCGCGCCGCGACCCCGCTCCACCTGCGCGCGAACTCCGGCGGCCGGAGACGCGGGCGCCCGGGGCTGAGTGCGGCGGCGAGCGGGGCGGGGGCGGGGGCGGAGGGTGCTGGGGGTGGGGGGCGGCCCTAGTCCGGGGATAGAGGGGGGGCGGGTGGAGGCGAGAGCGAGCGGGGCATGCGCAGTGGGGCGGAGGAGGTGGCGATGGCCGGGGGAGGCGGGGGGACTGCTGTTTATTTGCAGCTGGGCCAACTCGGCGGCGCAGGCGGCGGCGGAGTGCGGGGCGCCAGCGGCGGGTACAGCTGCCGCCGCACCATGCCCGAGCCCACCTCCGGGCAGCCGCGGCGCGCCGCCGGGGCCCCGGCCGGGGAGGATGCCAGACGCCCGGGAGCGGCCAGGGCAGCGGTGGCGGCGGCGGCACGATGGTGGTGACGGGCTCTGCCCGAGGCAGCGGCGGGGACCGCGCGCCCTCCCGGCGGCGGGGCTGCGGACTCGCGCCGGCCGGGGCCGCGGCGCTGCTGGCCGGGGCGAGCTGCCTGTGCTACGGCCGCTCCCTGCAGGGCGAGTTCGTGCACGACGACGTGTGGGCGATCGTGAACAACCCCGACGTGCGGCCCGGAGCCCCGCTCCGCTGGGGCATCTTCACCAACGACTTCTGGGGCAAGGGCATGGCCGAGAACACCAGCCACAAGTCCTACCGGCCGCTCTGCGTCCTCACATTCAAGTGAGTCCCTCACCTCGCGCTCGCAGCCGCCGCAGTTTCTCCTCACCTCTTGTCCGAGCTGGGAGAAGTTGCGGGACCGGCTCGGGGGGCGGGGGTCGTTTCTTTTCTTGCGGCCCCTTCCCCTCCACACCACCCTCCTCTCCTCTGTCCACGCCACTCTGCGCCGCGATTCCCGGCCCCGCTTCTCTGGGCTCCCGGGGAGGTTCGGGAGGCGCGGGCTGGGAGTTGGGATCGAGTTTCTCAAGAGTCTATGCTCTCTGCGGGCTGGTCTCTCGGGCAAGGGCTGGTTGCGGGCTGGTAGAGCTGCTACCGCACTCCCACCCCAGCCGGACGGTGGTCAAGTGCGACCGCGCGGGCCCAGAGAGTTCCGGACGGGAGGCTGTGGTGGGGATGCTTGCAAGTTGGGAATTTCTCGGAGGCTGTTGGGCAGCCTTGCTGATGGCGAGAGAATCCGTCCCTTTGGGGTCGCGTTCGGAGGAGAAGAGACGAGAGCCAGGAGCTGCCAGGGCTGCATGGGTTTTGGAGAGGCGCAGCGGAGGGAGCGGAGGCACTCCCCCGACCTGCAGCCTTTGGCTGCTCCCGGAGCCTTTCCTGTCTGCAGGTCTGCGGAAGGGCTTGGATTTAAGATTTTAAAAGATGCACAGCAAAGGAAGGCCGAGCGTGGGATTCTCTGGGGATCCTGGTGTCCCAGTCGAAATAGTTTTTGTTTTACAATCTCAGAGTCATGATTCAGCATTTCTGGTGTGAATAAAGTGTAAAGGGAATCGAGGGAACGCCAGGTTTTTGTAGGGTGGAGTATTCTCTTGAATTTTAAAAGCGGGCTTGCTTCAGATGGAAGAGGAGGAGGGCTTTGTAAGAGTGCTATCTCGTACACCGTGAGCTTGACTCAACCCTTTGCAGTTTGGCTCCGCGTTTAAGCTTATAATGTGCCGGACAAAAACTTGAAATAATATTGGTTCAGTATCATCAGGGTTTTAAGCCTTTTCCAGTGGGTGTAATATGAACCCGTCTTCATGGTAATGGTCATTCGAGACGGGATAGGCAGCTTGAAAAGCTTGCCTGGGGCCAGGAGGCCACGGTTTCTTGACAGGTGGCTGTGATGACTTAGAAAAGGAAACCATAGCAGTTGGCAGTAATTCATGGGCTTTTGACTTAATTCTTCCACTGAAATGTCAGTGTTTTAAAAGAGGGTGAGGAAATTGCACATTTGACTCTGAAGAGAGTATTTTATAAACATTTGTCCTCTTGGAAAAGTGGTTTTGGTTTTCGGCTGGAAGATAACCTCAGCTACTGAGTTGCTTCAGTACTCTCAGTTTTCCAAATGTTTCTTAAAATCTTAGATGGCACAAATATATATGTTTATCTTCTAAATTGGCCTGCTTTTTCATTTATCACAGTGAAGGATGATGGTTCATTTAAGGTGTGGAAGCTCACAGCATGAGATGTGCTGGGCTTGTAACAGCCATGGAGACTGTCTTGATCTGAGCATTTTGCATCTTAAAAGGTTAGGGCCAAATGCCTGTGCCCACTTGGTGGAGGATGGGGAAGCTGTTTTCACTTCTTGACTTTCTAAAATGTTTTTTCAGGCATGCAGGAGATGGCAGGGACAGAAGAGAGGAGTGGGGAAGGAAGTAGACAATGAGGCAAGGCCATTGATGAGGAGGAAGGTTAGCAAGGGTTTGGGGGAACAGGGTAAGGGGGTAGGAGAGTTGCAGGGCGGGGCCGACTCCTCACTACATTCTCCTTGGTTACAAAATGCAGATTGGTGTCTAAGATCATTGCTCTTTGTATGTTTTATCTTACTGGCTGTGTTTCTGGAGAAGATTGAGTTGTAAATCTAGAGAACAACACAGCACTACTGGAAAGGGGTAGATGTCTCTTCAGAAAGAGAAAGTTAGCTCATCTTTCCATGTTCACAGGTGTGGATTAAAATAAGACCTGGAAGCTTTCTCCAACACTGGATCTTCTTGTGCAGCCGCATAAAGAGGGGCATGTACGAGGGCACGGTTGATGATGCTAGACCCACACAACTCTGAAGATTGTTGCAAGGAAGGACAGACAATCACAGTAATTAATTACTCAGTGTGAACCAAGCATTGGCCTGAAACACTTTACATAGATTATGTCTTTATGATCTTTATTTTAGGTAGTTGGTGAAAATAAAGTTAAAGTGGCCTTTTAAATATATATACACACTGTTTTAATTATATCTTAAGCTAGGTTTGTTTGAATAAAAATCTTTGAGAATTCGAGAACATTTTTATTTATTTTTATTGTGGTAAGAACATTTAACATGAAATTTGCCATTTAAAATTCTTAGGAGCACGATACAATATCATTAACTCTAGGCACAGTGTGGTACAACAGATCTCTGGCACTTATTTCTCTTTCACAACTGGAACTATATACCTGCTGAACAGCAGCTCCCTGGGCTCCCCTTCCCCTGCCCTTGGCAGCCATCCTTCTACTCTGTTTCTATGAATTTGACTATTTTAGATACATTATGTAAGTATAATCATGCAGCATTTGTCCCGTGACTGGCTTATTTCACTTAGCATAATGTCCTCCACGTCCATCCATTTTGTTGTATATGACAGGATTTCCCTTTTTAAGGCTGAATAATATTTCATTGTATGTATAGACCACTTATTCTTTATTTTTTTAAAAGATCTTATTTATTAGAGAGTGAGCAAGAGAGAGTATGAGCACGAGAGGAAGCAGAGGGAGAAGCAGGCTTCCCGCTGAGCAGGGAGCCCGAAGTGGGGCTTGATCCCAGGACCCTGAGATCATGACCTGAGCTGAAGGCAGACACTTAACGACTGAGCCACTCAGGCACTCCCCACTTTTTTTTTTAATCCATTCATCTGATCATGGGCAATTAGGTTGTGTCCATGTCTTAACTGTTGTGACTATTGCTGCAGTGAACTTGGCAGTGCATATATCTCTTCAAGATCCTGATTTCAATTCTTTTGGATTTATAACCAGTAGTAGGATTGCTGGATTACAAGGTAATTGTATTTTTAACTTTTTGAGGAATCGCTATACCGTTCTCCACAGGAGCTGCACCTTTTATGTTCCCACCAATAGTGTACAGTGGTTCTAGTTTTCCACATCCTTGCCAACACTTGTTATCTTTTTTTTTTTCATAAAAGCCAGCCTAATGGTTGTGACAGAGATGATAACTCATTGTGGTTTTGATTTGCATTTCCCTGATGATTAGTGATGTTAAGCATCTTTTCATGTACCTGTTGGCCATTTGTATGTCTTTTTTTTTAAATTATAATTGACATAAAATACTCTCTTTCAGATGTATACCATAGTGACTTGATGTTTTTATATATTATAAAATGGTCCCCACTATAAGTCTGGTTACCGTCTGTCACTATACAAATTTATTACGGTGTGATTATGTTCCCTAGGCTGTACATTACGTCTCCATGACTTATTTATTTTATAACTGGAAGTTTGTACTTAATGCCCTTCACCTATTTTGCTTGCCGTCCCCACCCCCACCCCGCCCCCCACCCCCCACCCCGACCCCCACCCCCCACTATCCCCTCTGGTAACCGGTTGTTTCCTGTATCTGAGTCTGTTTCTGTTTTGTTCTGTTAGGTTGTTTTGTTTTTTAAATTCCACATATAAATGAAGTCATATGGTATTCATCTTTCTCTGTCTGACTTAGTTCACTTAGCATAATACCCTCTAGGTCCATCCATGCTGTCACAAATGGCAAGATTTCATTCTTTTTTATGGCTGAATCTTTATTGGAGAAATGTCTGTTCAAGCCCTTTGCCCATTTTTTCATCATATTTTTTTTTACCTTGAGTCGTAGGAGTTTCTTACGTATTTTGAATATCAATAATGTATCAGATACATGCTTTGCAAATATTTTCTCCTATTCCATAGGTTGCCTTTTAACTCTGTTGATTACTTCCTTTGCTGTACAGAGGTTTTTTAGTTTGATGTAGTCCCAGTTACCTAATTTTGTTTTTTTGTTTTTTTGGGGTTTTTTTGCCTGATTTTGTTTTTATTGTTTGTACTTTTGGTGTCATATTTAAAAAGTCATTGCTAAGTCTAACATCATAAAGTTTTCCCCGTTTTTCTTTTCTTTCTTTTTTTTTTTAAGATTTTATTTATTTATTTGACGGGGGAGAGAGAGAGAAAGAGAGCACAAGCAGGGAGGGGGGCAGACGGCAGAGGGAAAGGGAGAAGCAGGCTCCCCGCTGAGCAGGGAGCCTGACCTGGGGCTCTATCCTGGTACCCTGGGATCATGACCCCTGGTTTTCTTCTGGAAGTTTTACAG
The DNA here is from genome assembly GCF_003265705.2 of Callorhinus ursinus. Classification (NCBI taxonomy): domain Eukaryota; kingdom Metazoa; phylum Chordata; class Mammalia; order Carnivora; family Otariidae; genus Callorhinus; species Callorhinus ursinus. Next base: position 5,186,930 of record NW_027397089.1, read on the forward strand.
TTTCGGGTCTTAAATTTAAATTGTTAATACATTCTAGGTTGATTTTTGTGTGCAGTGTAAGATAAGGGTGCAGGTTAATTCTTTTGCATGTGGATATCCAGTTTTCCCAACACTGTTGAAGAGACTGTTCCTTTCCCTGCTGTGTGTACTTGGACTTTATGTTGAAGAGCATTTGACCATATATGTGTAGGTTAATTTCTGGCTCTCTATTCTTTTCCATTGGTAAGTATGTTTGTTTTTATTCCAGTACCATACTGTTTTAATTAGTGTAGCTTTGTGATATAGTTTAGAAATCAGGAAGTGTGATGCTGGCAGCTTTGTTCTTTCTCAAAATTGCTCTGTATATTCAGGGTTTTTTGTAGTCCAAATGAATTTTATGATTTTTTTAAAAAAATTTTATTTATTTATTTGACAGAGAGAGTGATAGCGAGAGCAGGAACACAAGCAGGGGGAGTGGGAGAGGGAGAAGCAGACCCCCCGCCGAGCAGGGAGCCCAATGCGGGACTCGATCCCAGGACCCCGGGATCATGACCCGAGCCAAAGGTAGATGCCCAACGACTGAGCCACCCAGGCGCCCTGATTTTTTTTTTTTCTATTTCAGTAAAAAAAAAAAAGCCATTGGGATATTAATATAGAATACATTGACTCTATAATTGCCTTTGAGTATTATGGACATTTTAAAAATAGTAAGTCTTCTGATCCATGAACTTAGGATGTCTTTCTATTTATTTGTGTCTTCTTTAGTTTCTTTTGTCAATGATTTATAGTTTTAATTATACAAGTTTTTCACCTCTTTGGTTAAATTTATTCCTAAGTATTTTATTCTTTTTGATGCTGTTACAAATGGGATTGTTTTCTTAATTTTGGATAGTTCATTATTAGTGTACAGAAATGCAGCTGATTTTTTTAATGAAATATAGTTGATACAAATGCAGCTGATTTTTGTATATTGATTTGTATCTTGCAACTTTACTGAATTTGAATATTCTAACAGTTGTTTTTTTTTTTTGAGTCTTTAGGGCTCTCTAACATAAAAGATCGGTGTCATATGCAAACATACGCAAACATATAAAAACAGATAATTTTCCTTTTTTTTATAAAGATTTTATTTATTTATTTGACAGAGAGAGACACAGAGAGAGAGAGAACCCAAGCAGGGGGAGTGGGAGAGGGAGAAGCAGGCTTCCCGTGGAGCAGGGAGCCCGATGCGGGGCTCTATCCCAGGACCCTGGGATCATGACCTGAGCTGAAGGCAGACGCTTAACGACTGAGCCACCCAGGCACCCCGATAATTTTACTTCTTTTTTTTTCCAGTGTAAATGCATTTTATTTCTTTTTCTCACCTAATTGCTCTGGGTAGGACTTCCAGGACTATGCTGAATAGAAGTGCAAGAGTGGGCATCCTTGTCTTGTTCTTGATCTTCGAGAAAAAGCTTTCAGTTTTTCACCACTGAGTATGATATTAATTGTGGGCTTTTCATATATGTTCTTTATTATGTTGAGGTAAATTCTTTCTAAGCCTAGTTTTTGAGACTTTTTACCATGAAGGGTGTTCAATTTTGTCACATACTTTTATTGCATCTATGGACATGATCATGTAATTTTTACCCTCCATTTTGTTAATGTGGTATGTAACATTAGGTGAATTGTTCACATTGAACCATTCTTGCATCCCAGGGATAAAACCCAGTTGGTTATGGTGTGTGTTCCTTTAAATGTGCTATTGAATTCAGTTTGCTAGTATTTTGTTGAGGACTTTTGCATCTGTGTTTATCACGAATGTTGGCTTGTAGTTTTCTTTTCTTATAGTGTCTTTGGCATTAAAACAAAACAAAACCCTTCTCATTGTGAGATAAGTGTACATTCCCATACAGTTGTAAGTAATAATATAGAGATTTTTATCCATTTTCCTCCAGGGTTAAAGCCTTGTATAACTATAGTATAATATCATAACCAGGAAGTTGACATTGATACAGTCCACAGCTTTTTATTTAGATTTGACCAGTTTTACATGTACTCTTTTATTTTTGTTAAGTGCGTATTTAGTCCTATGCAGTTTTGTCACATGTAGATTTCCAAGATTACCTACCACACAGTCAAGATACAGAACAGTTTCGTCATAAGGATCCTTACTGCTTCTTTATCATAGTTAGAAACACCCATTTGTAACAACCCCTAATTTGTAACACCCCACCCTGCTCCATAATCACCACTAATCTGTTTTCCATGTCTATAATTTTGTCATTTTGAGAATGCTATATGTGGAATCATTATAGTATGTAACCTCTTGAGATTGGCTTTTTTCGCATTAGCATAATTCTCTGGAATTTATTCAGATTGTTGCATATCAATAGTTCATTCCTTCTGTGGCTGAGTAGTATTCCACTGTGTGGATGTCCCACGGTTTCATCATTCACCTGATGAAGGACATCTGGGTTGTTTCCAGTTTGGGGCTGTTACAAACAAAACCGCTATAAACATTCATTTATAGGTTTTTATGTAAACATAGGTTTTATTTCTTTGGGATAAACATCCAGGATTGCAACTGCTGGGTCACATGGTGATTGCATACTTAGTTTTTTAAGAAACTGATGAACTGTTTTCCAGACCTTTCCATACAGTGTATGAGTAATCCAGTTATTTTGCTTCCTCACCAGCATTTGGTATTGTCATTTTTTTTAAATTGTAGCGGCTCTGATAGGTGTACAGCGATATCTCATTGTGATTTTAATTTGCATTTCCCTAATGGCTGATGGTGTTAAATATACTTTCACGTGCTTATTTGCCCTCTGTATATCCTCTTCGTTAAAATGTCTCTTCATATCTTTTGTCCATTTCCTAAGTGGATTTTTATTTTTTTATGTTAAATTTTGAGATTTCTTTATGTATTGTAAGTACAAGTCCTTTGTCATCTATGTGGTTGGCACATAAGCTCTCCAATTCTGTAGCTTGTCTTTCCCAGTGCAAAGCTCAAACCTAGGTTTTTTGTTTTTTCAAGATTTATTTATTTATTTTAGAGAGAGAGCTTGCTGAGCATGAACATGCTGGGGGGGGAGGGACAGAGGGAGATCCGAATCTGCAAGCAGGCTCCCAGCTGAGCTTGGAGCCTCACATGGGAAGGGTGAGGGAGGGGGCCTTGATCCCAGGACCCATGAGATCATGACCCAAGCCAAAACCAAGAATTGGACACTTAACCAACTAAGCCACCCAGGCACCCCTCAAACCTAGTTTTTATTAAAATAGTTTATTATCTTTGATTCACTGAATGAATGTCACACATACTGAGAGCTAGAAATTACCTTAAGAATAAACAATAAATAAATACATTAATTAATAAATAAAGATGTGTAATGCTTGTTACTGTTAAGGTACTTAGATGCATAGAAACAGATTAATCAGTTTTTCTCAAATAAGAAATCAGCCGAAATTGCAATAAGGAAGTGGATTTTTAGAGTGCCTACTCTACCAGGTTGTGGGGCAGGGTGCCATGGAAAATGAAGGCAGTTTACCAAGATATGATGGCTTTGTATTATGTCAATTTAACGAAATTGGAACTCTGTTGCTTGGAAATTCTTTCCCTGTATTGCACTAGGCTGTAGTTGTACAAGAGGAATTTCTTCGAGATTTGGAAAGTGAAGTGGCCATGTTCCCGGTCAGAGGGCTGGTGTAGGTATCGGTGCTGTTCCAGCTCCCGTGGGTTGTCACAGACATGCAGGCTAACCCGCTGCTGGCGTGTGACGGTAGCTAGGTCCACATCTCCTCTGGAACTCTCCAGATCATGGTGCTATAGCTACATGGAATCATGGTGCAGATGTGAGTGCAGCCCTGTGGGGAAGAGCGCCAGCCTGTTTGAAGCCACTCGCATCATTAAAGCTGGAGCCTTTAGAGGCTGTGAGCAGCAGAGGTACATTCTAGTTCATCTTCGTGGCTTCCAGCCCTTCCTTCCTTTCCCCTCCTTCAAGTTCAGCCTTCCTCCCTCCCAAACGCCAGCCCTGCCAGCTTTTGACGTCCGATGCAGACAGAAGCAGCAGGCTTGCATAGGCTGTGTAGCCGGCTTCCACTGTTGGGAAAGGTCAGATCTCTACAGTAAATCCCTTCTGCTGTAGCATTCCTGGTGCTTCCGCTTCTCCAGTCAAACTTTAACTGATACAAATGGTCCTCTCTGTGCTCCTTGAAGTGAGTTTAGAATTCTAATGAATTCCCATTCCCAATCAAATCTTACTTTCGGTCTTTTCATAAGATCATTTCCAAGGGCACACAGGAATATTTTTGGACCATTGTAGAGCAGAATCAAAACATCTGTGAAAACTTAATCTGCAGCAGTCGCCTTTTTTATTTTGCTTCTTTATCCTCCACTGGCCATGACCTGTTTTTAACTCTGGAATCAGGACATTAAACATGCTAAGTCACTCTCTAGGCACTTAATTGACACAGAACTAAAACCCAAGATGCCCATAACCCCCAGACATAAAAATGGCCCTGATTGATTTTAAAGGTGCTTAACTTTTTAATTTTATTTCTTCTCTGCCCCTTTCCTCTTGAGAAGAAGCTCCTGCTGGATTGTTAGTAGCGCCATTCCACATCAGGAAGCAAGGAGATGCTTCCTTCAACAAGAAAGAAGCAGGGGTTTTCCATGTTAAAGATGGGGAAACTAAGGCAAATGAATCTCTCTCCGTGTTTAGGCTACTTGATCATAGTATTCTACCAGTTTGCTATAAAGGTTTATCTTATTGAAGGCTTCTGATGGTGATACACACCATGAGAGTGAAAGTGGGTGGTTTGAAATGTCAGAGTTAAAAAATAGAATATCTTAATATGTGCAGCTGTAAGGATTTGCAACATTTTAATGCTTGGATCTGGAGAGGTGCTTTTTTTTTTTTTTTTCAGCAGCAGTTTGCATCTTTTAGTCACAGATGATATGCCAACCATGAAAATCAGCTCTAGCCTCTATGCCTGAAATCTAAAAGAAATGGTGGCGTCTTCATTTTGGTTCTGTTCCTTTTGATTTGTTCTCTTTGGAATTCATTTGGAGATAGTCTGTTGCAGTAAAGCTGATAAGTTTGTGTTCTAAGTCTATGATGATGGCAGACACCTGGAGATTGTTTGGCTAGATTGTCTAGGATGTTCAGTGATGGATATAGCCAAGGAAAAAATATGATTGGAGGCAATAAAGACTTTATAGAAAAGAATGAAAAAAATGGCCTCTGAAAATTGCATGGCATACTAAGATTTTTCTTAGAAACCTAAAGAGGGAGGGGGTCAAGGACCTTAGATGGAAGATGGGCTTTAGGCTATAGTCTTGCAGTGTAGGAAGGATGGAAAATGAGAGGAATATATTTTTGAATTATGAGGGTTTTTATAGGTGAGTCTCTGAGTGAAGGCTTGGAAAACACGTTTGGAAGCAATCTTTTTTTTTTTTTTTTTTAATCAATGAGTGTCTTTTCTATCTTCCTTTGGAGCTACAGTTCATGTTTTCCCTAACTTCGACTACGTAGTCATTCTACTTAAAAAGGCAGGGATGGGGGAGGAATGCTTGGTCATGCCAGGGTTAATGGCACTGTTACTTTTCCCAGTGATGAGAAATGGTTTCTCTTCTCCAAGACCCTGTTGATCTGACCCCTGGCCATCCCCCTGACCTCTACTCTATCCGTCTGCACCTCATTCTACCTCTGTCAGCATTCTAGAGTCCTTGTGCCCTTCACAGGTGACACCTGCCGCTGCCTGGGACCTTTGCACTTTCTGGAATGCTCTTTGCCCAGACCTGTGCTCTCTTGCTCTCTTACCACCTTCAATCTCTGCTCAGATGTCACTTCCTCCTTGACACCTTTCCTGGCTCCCCGATCCAAAATGGCAGACTGTCCTCCATGTTTCATCCTCACTCTGTCACTCTCTACCCTCTCTGCCTTAGTAGCCCTCATTGCTATCTGGCAACATGGATTTATTGTTGGTTTTTCTCTTCTCACACTACCGTGTTAGCTCCATGAGGTGTGTCCTTAGCACCTGCAACAGTGCCTGCCATGCAAAGTAGGGGCTTCATAAATTACTGTTGAAAGAATGAATGAATTAATCACTCATGTGAACACTTGACCTTTTCAGGTAAATATTTAGGCAGGGCTACACTTTTATAATATAGACAAAAAAGTCTGCTTGACTTATTACTTGGTTTATTTGCCTTTTTTCTTCCTCTGTCAAAGAGAAAAATGGAGGCAGACAAAGAATTTCCTGGACATACAGAGATGGGTTCCAGTGGGTCCTGCCTACTGGAAGGTTAAGGGACAGTTTTGATTCTGCAAGGAGCAGTTGTGGCTCCCTGTTGCCTTCTGCTGGGACTGTGACTCTGTAGAGAGTGAGGATACACAGCACTTCGGGATCATTCTCCTCTTGCGTGGCATATTGAAGTGTGATGCTTGGTGGATGCTTGTTGTAAATTTTAAGGCTGGACATAGCAGCTGTATCTTCTGAGGCAAACCCCAGAATTACACAGAGTTTTCTCCAAACCCTGCTGTCAGGGGACTAAAGTTCATCCACGCCCGTGTCCTACAGTCTATAAAGAATGGCCATGTTTTTTCAAGCCAGTGAGGTAAACAGGACATATTACTCCCAGTTGGATCAAATAGAGTGTAAGGCTCTGAAAAATACTTTCTCAAAGGAACTATGATGACTGTGACTCTCTGTCCCCAAGTACTGTAGAATAAAGAATTTTTTTTTGGCCTTTATCCCAGGTTCCTGGGAGGGACTTTCTAAACCCTTGGAATTTCCTAAGTGATGGGAGTGTCTCTGTTGCTCACAGTGCGCCCTGAGATCATTCTTGAGTTTATGCTAAGGAAGAGGTAACTCGTGATGGGCCTCCTGATAGTTTCAGAACATGGGCTGGCTATGCTGGAAAGACCAATCATAGGATAGAGAGATGGGATTTTGAGCCACATACCAGCCCTACCTTCCAACTTCCAGGAAGGGAAAGTGGTGCTGGAGATTGAGTTCAGTCACATGCCCAGTGATTGATTGAATCAATCAACCTAAGTAATGAAACCCCAGTTAAAAACTTGACATTGAAACTTGGTTGAGTTTGCCTGATTGGTAGTCATACATCATTGAGCTGAGGGGGTGATGTGTCCTGAAGACATCGAAGGTTTGTGTTTGGGACCCTCCCAGACCTGTCTCCATGGGTCTTTTCTTTTGACGGGTTTTTGATTTGTATCCCTTATCATAAAGCTGAAATCACAAGTGTAATGCTTTCTTGAATTCTGTGAGTCATTCCTGCAAATTATCAAACCTGAGGGAGTTGGGGGAACCCCCAAATTTGTGGCCAGTTGGTCAGCAGTGCAGATAGCCTGGGGACCATTGAGCTTGCAGCTAGTGTCTGAAGGGAGTGCAGTCGTATGCAAGACTTTGTCCTCACATAAACTCTTGCTAGCACTATTAGAATTGCCCTGCATCGAGGAACTTTACCAAACGCACACCTTTAAAGGAAAACAAATTGGCTAAAAATTGACAACTCAGTTATACTTCTAAATATACTTCTATATTTATATTATATCTGGTGTTGATCTGTTAATTTTTATTATTTGCTGACTCTCTTTTTGAAGATTTTCTTCCGGGAACTGCTGCCTTCTAGATGTGGTCACGGATCTTCTGTCCTCAATTTCCCCACTGTTTCTTTGATGCACTTGCTACCCTGAGCACTTACGTGACCCTAGTGACAATAACTGCCCCTTGCATGGGTGTGGGCTCCTCCTGACAAGGCCCGCTTCCCCTGTTCCCTCCCCGTAGCTTCCGCATAGCCAGGTGAGGATGGGATGCCTTGAGCACAAACCCAGACCATAAATTTTATTTGTGTCTCAGAGCACCAGTCTCCCCCTCTGCACTGTCGTTTACCTTGGTACCTGCGAATCACATCCTTTATTTCTTTGATACATTAAGTGATGATGATTTGCTGATTTATTCCTGATACTAGAGGGAATGCAGAAGAAGAGCAACCAAAATGATTAAAGGCCAAAGGGATTCGCCTTAGAGGAAAACGAGAAGAACCAGATGTTGTTATTTATTGGTTGAATGATCTAAGAAGACTATGAGAACCACTTACAAGCATTTGAGAGCTGAGAGGATAGCAAGAGAGGGGGAAGAAGAAAAATGAATGGCAGTTGAGGGGACAGGAGAATGTACTGCATGCTCAGTTTTGGGCTTTGGAAACTCACAAGGAAAGTGTTGGAGAACTCGTTATTTGAGATAGCAGAAAGAGCTGGTTAAGGTTAAGATGGTTAAGGTACATTAAATTTTTCTTTTCTCTGGTTTGTAGTTCATATTGGAAAAGAATGTATGTTGTGTTATTGCTGAGAAAACTGGATTTTCCTGTTAAGTGTAGCAAACATAGGTAGCTAAGCTTTGAGATGTGTGTCTCATTGTTCTGAGTCTCACCTGGTTTGAATCATTGGGTTTCTTGGGACAGATCTCGGGGTCCCATTTCACACTTACTGACTTAGATTGTCTTGCGGTGGGATGAGGGAATCAGAAATTGTAGCTAGCATCTCAGGGGATTCAGAATCCTGGGAACCACTGGGACTCAATGGGAGCATATGTTACATGAGGTTGAGATGCCAAGTATCTCTGGTGTAACATAGAAAAAAGAATCCAAATCTCATTGAGATAGGAATGTTGCAGTGCATTTATCACATGTCTCCTGCCCACACCTTCCTCCCACCACTCTACTACATTTCCTGAGAGGGCCAGATGATTTTCCCTCCACTGAGGCATTAAGAAATGGATTAGTGAGGGAGCACCTGCAACTTTTACAAAGTCTGCATTGACTCTTTTCTGTAGGCAGGTGTGATGTGGGAAATGCGACTGAGGTGGGCTTTCTGATTTCAGTGGGGGTGATGGGGTCCTGGAGTACCAGATGTCAATGGCAGAGCTTAGCTGCCAAAGACAAGGTGAGTGCGTTTACCATGATAGGCGGCAGGGACGCAGTGGTGATCAGAATGTCGTGACCCCTGGTGCTGGCTAATTAATCCCATTGTCCCTATGAATGAAGTAGATGTGCAGCCCTCTTAAATGGTGCTTCGTATATATCCCAGGGAAGCTCCAGGCTTGGGGCCGAAAGCCAGACTTGAGTCACCACAGGGGAGAATCATGACCTCTTAGGCAGGTTCCAGCCATCTGCCAGTTTACTGAGGTAGAGCTGTTTGATTGAGTGGAGCTGGGGTCCCCTGGAGGAAGGGTCCTAGTCTATTCCATAGTAGAAGTCTCTTCCAGGGATACGGCCCGGTTTTGTTTTTTTAAACCAGAACTATTTTCCAAAGAAGAAAATTAAAAAGAGTAAGGGGCTTTATCTAGAGCTCCAGGCTCTGCGAGTGTGAGAAGGGGCAGCCGATGGCTTTCCTCTCCCCTCCCCACTCAACCTCCTGTGACTTCTTGGTGCCACACTGTGTGACCCTGTGACCTTTTCTGGGGGCCAGTGCCCTGTGATTGCTGTGAGCTCATTATAGCCCCTCCTTTCTGGGCAGTTTTACGGGGAGGCAGAAGAGCTCAGACGGAGGAGGGGCATTTGTGGTCATATTTGCCAAAGTCTGGAAGGCTTTCAACCAGTCAGACATGACTATTCAGATTTTTTCTTTTCTTCTTCTTCTTCTTTTTTTTTTTTTTAAGATTTGTGTATTTGAGTGAGCGAGAACTAGTGGTGGCAGGGCAGAAGGAGAGAGAGAGAAGCAGACTCCCCCATGAGTGGGGGAATCTGATGTGGGGCTCGATCCCAGGACTCTCAGATCATGATCTGAGCCAAAGGCGGAGGCTTAACTGACTACGCCACCCAGGTGCTCCTTTCAGATTTTTTCTAAAAAGAAAAAAGAAATATTTCCTATTGCTTTAAATTAGAGATGAAGGCTAAATTAGAGATGAAGGCTAAATCAAATGAAATTAGAGATTCTTATTGTTGAAAGGGAAAGATGATTTTTTTCAACTTCCAACTTAATGTAAGTTTATTTGCTCATTCAGTAAACTTCATTTAGAATCTACTGTGTTTAGTGAGATGGATATGATGAGGAAAAGAGATGAATTTTTTACAGTGCATGAAAAATGCTTATAATATTTGAGGAATATGGCAAAGGAGTTTTAAAAGACTGAGTAAATGCTATGATGGAGTGCATTCAGGGTGACAGAACGTGAGAGACTGTTCTTCTTAGATGGTGTTTAGGGTGGGCTGGTTTTCATGCTTCTGCATGGACATTTCTGGTTATCCAAACACCAATTCTAGTCTTAAATACTGCTTCTTCCTTGGAGAGTCTTCCTTTGAAGTCTGTATTTTGTCAAATTGTGAGTACTTGTGCCATCTAAATGGGCACACAGATATTTCCAAGCAGCCATGTAGGCCAGGTCTTCTAGTATTTCAAGAGACCGCTGGAGATTTTTATGTGAAATCACCTGTTTTAAAAACATCGGTAAATTAAAGAAAGAAAGAAAAGGCATACAGGTAAAACAAAACAGTTTGCAGGCTGTACTTGGCCCTCGGTCAGTCTCTTTGCAACATTGTTATTGGATCTTCCTTTTCAGTCTGAGAGCTAGTTGAGTAAGGGCTTTGCTTCACTCACTCATTCGTTCATCTGTACATCTGTCCATTTATCCACTTAATTTTGACAACCATGAACCGGGCATTGTGCTGGACACTAGGGATATAGACATAGTATGGCAACGACCCTTTCCCTTGGAGAATTTGGGGTTATTTCTATCATCTTTCTCTAGGCTGAGCATTCCCCAACTCCTCCAGCCTTTCCTGAGACATCATTTTCGAGACCCCCACTCTTCCAGCGTCCTGGAGCTCTCCGATGAAGGTGCTCCAGCGTTTCAGGGGCACCCAGAGGGGCTGCTGCCCCACGTTGGACACCACCCACCCTCCCTGTCCCGCGTGCAGGCAGAATACCTCCCTCTTTCTTGTCTCTGACCCTGGTAGGTTCTCCCATTGCTAGATTTCTTTGACTAACTATTAATTATCTGTTCAGTGTCTCTCTTTCTCCTACGATGCTGTTAACTCTTTGGTAGCAGGTGCCATGTCTTCTCTTTGTATCTCCGGGCCCTACACCATGCCTGACACGAAGTAGGTACTCAATACCTATTTGTTAGAATGAATTGAAATGAAAATTAGTTTGACTTATGCCGTTTGGTCTGTTTGATAGCCAAGACGCAGTAACTCTTCAAGTTTAGAGTAAACTAACAGCTCTTGGACAATACTATGTGTGTCATTTTAGTCTGGATTGCAAGTATTTTGTTCTCTTTTATGTCCAAATGTGGGACTTTACTCTTACCCATCTTCTGTCTAATCCTGTAAGAATTAATTAACAATATCAAGCAGTTAAGCTCTTTGTGAATCTTAGTCTCCCAGTCCAGTGGACCTGCCTTCACAGATGTAGGCTTTCTGCAAGCTTGGTTAGCATACACTACAGAACTCACTGAGTTTTTGATAAAAATATTGGACAGACCAGAGATAATGTCAGAATCTTGTGACTTACACTTAAGGTCTCCATCTAAGGAGACACTGGTTATTAGTCAACACTCTGTCTTTGCTACAAATCCATCTTCTTGTATCTTGTACACAAGGGAGATTCTGAAAGATTTTGGTAAATGCCTTTGTTAAAATAAAGATGTGATGTGTCTGTCACACTCCTTGTTCTATTAAAATGTGACGTTAACCAGTTAAACCACCTTTTTGTGAACCCATAAAAGAATCAGAGATCCTTTTTCCAGTGCTCACAAATATCATTTTGTTATTATTTTCTCTCATTTGTCTATAGTTGGGAGAGTTCACTGTCCATCTTTTTAGATATTTGGGAAACTCTTGTAATTTTAGATTCTCAGTCATTTCTCAAAGCTTAGATTTGCCAGTATCTGGTACCATGTGAGGCGCTTTCAGTTACCGTAATTAGCACTGCAGTGGTTCTCCATTCAGTAATTTATTTTTATATTTTGGGATCTAATTGAATTCACTTAAAACACCAGGCATTTTGTCCTAACCAGTTTCCAGGAATAATAATCTGATGGCAGCTATACTTGTGAATATAGCATAATGTATAAACTTGTCAAATCACCAAGTTGTACACTTGGAACTAATGTAACATTGTGTGTCAACTCTACTCAAATAAAAAACAATCCCTCCCCCAAATCATCTGTATAGATAACACCTGCCCATTTTCAGTTAGGATACCACAAAAGTGACTCATTTTGTATCATTTTTGGAAGGGGAAAGTACCTCAAAAAGTGTGGTAATATACTAATAACACTTTTAATGATTTTTTTTTACTTTTCAAATGGTTGAATAACAAATACTTTGGGAAAATAATGAGTCTTTTGTTCTCTTTTTAAAAGCAGTGCTGTTAATTTGTAATCCAAAACTATGATCTAAAGTATAATATCTGTGGAACCAGTCAGATGTATCAGGGATTTGGCTTGTTAGATGTCTTCTCTTCTTTTTATTGTCATTTTTATGATTATCACAGTAAGATGCATCCTTGTATATTATAAAGTCCTGTTTCTTCTTCTCCTTATACTCAGTACTTCTGATAGCAGATGTGTAGGGTTTTTTTTCACAGTGACCAATTCTCAGTGTCCTACACTATTTGGGTGTCCTACAATTCAGTTCAATTCTGACACTGTCTATCTGGAGTTAGCATCAGATCCCCCAGGTCGAAAGCCCATTTCCACAAGACTGACCCCACTTCAATTTTTTTTTAAGATTTTTATTTATTTATTTGAGAGAGGGAGAGAAGGAGAGAGAGAGAGAGAGCACAAACAGGGGGAATAGCAGAGGCAGAGGGAGAAGCAGGCTCCCCGCTGATCAAGGAGCCCGATGTGGGACTCGATCCCAGGACCCTGGAATCATGACCTGAGCTGAAGGCAGACACGCTTAACAGACTGAGCCACCCAAGCGCCCCAACTGACCCCACTTCAGACACCAATTACAAGTAGTGGGTCCCTAGATTGCCACACTTCTGTCCAGCTTGGTTGAAATCGGGGGTTCCTGTGCCCCCTCCTCAGGTTCAATAATTTGCTCTAACGGCTCACGGAACTCAGGGAAACACTTAATGTTTTACTGGTTTATTATACAATGAAGGGTATGACAAAAGATACAGATGAACAGCCAGATGACGAAATCCTTAAGGTGGGGTCTGGAGGGTCCAAAGCTCAGGAGCTTCTGTCCCCATGGAATTGGGGTGTGCCCGCCTGCCCGGCGTGTTGATGTGTTCACCATGAAGTTTACCAAACCCTGCAGTTGAGGCTTCATCAAGTAGGCATCATTGATAATGACCTCCATCTCTGGCCCCTCTCCAGTCCCTGGAGGATAGAGGAGGGAAAGGGCTGAAGGTTCCAAGCTTCTAATCATAACTTGATCTTTCTAGTGACCAGCCCCCATCCAGAAGCCCACCAAGAGTCACCTTATTAGAAAAAAGATAATCCAGTCACTTGGGGAGTTCCAAGAGATTTGGGAGTTCTGGGTCAGGAATCAGGGCCAAAGACCAAATATTAGAACAGAGATTCTCCTAGTACCTTTATTACTCTAGAAATTACGGAGTTTTTATTCGCTGTGGGTTTTTCATAGATGGATTTTATGAACTTGAGGAATATTCCCTCTATCCCTATACTCTGAAGAGTTTTAATTAGGAAAGGATGCTGTATTTTGTCAAATGCTATTTCTGCATCAGTTGAGAGGACCATATGGTTCTTCTCTCTCGTCTTATTAATAATGTGTTCTATCACATTGATTGAATTGTGAATGTTGAACCACCCTTGCATCCTGGGGATAAATCCCACTTGGTCGTGGTGGATGATCCTTTTAATGTACTGTTGGGTCCCCTTAGCTAGGATTTTGTTGAGGATTTTGGAATCCATATTCATCAGGGATATTGGTCTGAAATTCTCCTTTTTGATGGGGTCTTTGCCTGGTTTGGGGATTAAGGCAATGCTGGCCTCATAGAATGAGTCTGGAAGCTTTCCTTCTGTTTCTATTTTTTGAAACAGCTTCAGTAGAATAGGTATTATTTCTTCTTTGAATGTTTGGTAGAATTCCCCAGGGAATCCATCAGGCCCTGGACTCTTGTTTTTTGGGAGATTTTTTGTCACTGCTTCAATCTCGTTACTGGTTATTGGCCTATTCAGGTTGTCAGTTTCTTCCTGTTTCAGTCTTGGCAGCTTATAAGTTTCCAGGAAGTCATCCGTTTCATCCAGATTGCGCACTTTATTGGCATATAGTTGTTGATAATAATTTCTAATAATTGTTTCTATTTCCTTGGTGTTAGTTGTGATCTCTCCCCTTTCATTCATAATTTTATTTATTAATTTGGGTCCTTTCTCTATTCTTTTGGATAAGTCTGGCCAGTGGTTTATCGATCTTATTAATTCGTTCAAAGAACCAACTTCTAGTTTCGTTGATCTGATCTGCTGTGTTTCTGGTTTCTAATTCATTGATCTCTGCTCTAATCTTAATTATTTATCTTCGAATATGTGGCTTAGGCATCGTTTGTTGCTTTTTCTCTAGTTCTTTAAGGTGTAGAAAAGACCCCGAATTGCCAAGGAAATGTTGAAAAAGAAAAACAAACCTGGGGGCATCACATGTTGGCCGATTTCTTTTTTTTTTCCTTTAAATTTTTTATTGTTATATCACCACACATTACATCATTAGTTTTTGATGTAGTGTTCCATGATTCATTGTTTGTGCATAACACCCAGTGCTCCACGCAGAACGTGCACTCTTTAATACCCGTCACCAGGCTAACCTATCCCCCCACCCCCCCTCCCCTCTAGAACCCTCAGTTTGTTTTTTCAGAGTCCATTGTCTCTCATGGTTCATCTCCCCCTCCGATTTACTCCCCTTCATTCTTCCCCTCCTGCTATCTTCTTTTTTTTTTTTCTTAACATATATTGCATTCTTTGTTTCAGAGGTACAGATCTGTGATTCAACAGTCTTGCACAATTCACAGTGCTCACCATAGCACATGCCCCCCCTAGTGTCTATCACCCAGCCACCCCATCCCTCCCACCCCCCCACCACTCCAGCAACCCTCAGTTTGTTTCCTGAGATTAAGAATTCCTCATATCAGTGAGGTGATATGATACATGTCTTTCTCTGACTGACTTATTTCACTCAGCATAACACCCTCCAGTTCCATCCACGTTGTTGCAAATAGCAAGATCTCATTCCTTTTGATGGCCGCATCATATTCCATTGTGTATATATACCACCTCTTCTTTATCCATTCAGCTGTCGATGGACATCTTGGCTCTTTCCACAGTTTGGCTATTGTGGACATTGCTCCTATAAACATTGGGGTGCACGTACCCCTTCGGATCCCTACATTTGTATATTTGGGGTAAATACCCAGTAGTGCAATTTCTGGATCGTATGGTAGCTCTATTTTCAACTGTTTGAGGAACCTCCATACTGTTTTCCAGAGTGGTTGCACCAGCTTGCGTTCCCACCAACAGTGTAGGAGGGTTCCCCTTTCTCCGCATCCCCGCCAACATCTGTCGTTTCCTGACTTGTTCATTTTAGCCATTCTGACGGGTGTGAGGTGGTATCTCATTGAGGTTTTGATTTGGATTTCCCTGATGCCGAGCGATGTTGAGCACTTTTTCATGTGTCTGTTGGCCATTTGGATGTCTTCTTTGGAAAAACGTCTGTTCATGTCTTCTGCCCATTTCTTGATTGGATTATTTGTTCTTTGGGTGTTGAGTTTGATAAATTCTTTATAGATTTTGGATATAGCCCTTTATCTGATATGTCATTTGCAAATATTTTCTCCCATTCTGTCGGTTGTCTTTTGGTTTTGTGGACTGTTTCTTTTGCTGTGCAAAAGCTTTTTATCTTGATGAAATCCCAATAGTTCATTTTTGCCCTTGCTTCCCTTGCCTTTGGCGATGTTTCTAGGAAGAAGTTGCTGTGGCTGAGATTGAAGAGGTTGCTGCCTGTGTTCTCCTTTAGGATTTGGATGGACTCCTGTCTCATATTTAGGGCTTTCAACCATTTGGAGTCTCTTTTTGTGTGTGGTGTAAGGAAATGGTCCAGTTTCATTCTTCTGCATGTGGCTGTCCGATTTTCCCAACACCGTTTGTTGAAGAGACTGTCTTTTTTCCATTGGACATTCTTTCCTGCTTTGTCGAAGATTAGTTGACCATAGAGTTGAGGGTCCATTTCTGGGCTCTCTATTCTGTTCCATTGATCTATGTGTCTGTTTTTGTGCCAGTACCATACTGTCTTGATGATTACAGCTTTATAATAGAGCTTGAAGTCCGGAATTGTAATGGCACCAGCTTTGCTTTTCTTTTTCAACATTCCCCTGGTTATTCGGGGTCTTTTCTGGTTCCATACAAATTTTAGGATTATTTGTTCCATTTCTTTGAAAAAAGTGGATGGTATTTTGATGGGGATTGCATTGAATGTGTAGATTGCTCTAGGTAGCATTGACATCTGCACAATGTTTGTTCTTCCAATCCATGAGCATGGAACGTTTTTCCATTTCTTTGTGTCTTCCTCAATATCTTTCATGAGTATTTTATAGTTTTCTGAGTACAGATCCTTTGCCTCTTTGGTTAAATTTATTCCTAGGTATCTTATGGTTTTGGGTGCAGTTGTAAATGGGATCGACTCCTTAATTTCTCTCTCTTCTGTCTTGTTGGTGTATAGGAAAGCCACTGATTTCTGTGCATTGATTTTATATCCTGCCCCTTTACTGAATTCTTGTATGAGTTCTAGCAGTTTTGGGGTGGAGTCTTTTGGGTTTTCCACATACAGTATCAAATCATCTGCAAAGAGTGAGAGTTTGACTTCCTCTTTGCCGATTTGGATGCCTTTGATTTCTTTTTGTTGTCTAATTGCTGTGGCTAGGACTTCTAATACTATGTGGAATAGCAGTGGTGATAGTGGACATTCCTGCCACGTTCCTGAACTTAGGGGGAAAGCTCTCAGCTTTTCCCCATTGAGAATGATATTTGCTGTAGGTTTTTCGTAGATGGTTTTTATGAAATTGAGATATGTACCCCCTATCCCTATACTCTGAAGAGTTTTGATCAAGAAAGGATGCTGTATTTTGTCAAATGCTTTTTCTGCATCTATTGAGAGGATCCTATGATTCTTGTTCTTTCTTTTGTTAATGTATTGTATCACGTTGATT
>NW_027397089.1:5204176-5205395 GCF_003265705.2 Callorhinus ursinus
TTTTTCTGCATCTATTGAGAGGATCCTATGATTCTTGTTCTTTCGTTAATATATTGTATCACATTGATTGATTTGCGGATGTTGAACCAACCTTGCAGCCCAGGGATAAATTCCACTTGGTCAAGGTGAATAATCCTTTTAATGTACTGTTGGATCCTGTTGGCTAATATTTTGGTGAGAATTTTTGCATCCATGTTCATCAGGGATATTGGTCTGTAATTCTCCTTTTTGATGGGGTCTTTGTCTGGTTTTGGGATCAAGGTAATGGTGGCCTCATAAAATGAGTTTGGAAGTTTTCCTTCCATTTCTATTTTTTGGGACAGTTTCAGGAGAATAGGTATTAATTCGTCTTGAACTGTTTGGTAGAATTCCCCTGGGAAGCCATCTGGCCCTGGGCTTTTGTTTGTTGGGAGATTTTTGATGACTGCTTCAATTTCCTTAGTGGTTCTAGGTCTGTTCAGGTTTTCGATTTCTTCCTGGTTCAATTTTGGTAGTTGATCCATCTCTAGGAATGCACCCATTTCTTCCAGGTTATCTAATTTGCTGGCATAGAGTTGCTCATAATAGGTTCTTATAATTGTTTGTATTTCTTTGGTGTTGGTTGTGATCTCTCCTCTTTCATTCATGATTTTGTTGATTTGGGTCCTTGCTCTTTTCTTTTTGATAAGTCTGGCCAGGGGTTTATCAATCTTGTTAATTCTTTCCAAGAACCAGCTCCTAGTTTCGTTGATCTGTTCTACTGTTCTTTGGTTTCTATTTCATTGATTTCTGCTCTGATCTTTATTATTTCTCTTCTCCTGCTGGGTTTAGGCTTTATTTGCTGTTTTTTCTCTAGCTCCTTTAGGTGTAGGGTTAGGTTGTGTATTTGAAACCTTTCTTGTTTCTTGAGAAAGGCTTGTATTGCTATATACTTTCCTCTCAGGACTGCCTTTGCTGCATCCCAAAGATTTTGAACAGTTGTGTTTTCATTTTCATTGGTTTCCATGAATTGTTTTAATTCTTCTTTAATTTCCTGGTTGACCCATTTATTCTTTAGTAGGATGCTCTTTAGCCTCCATGTATTTGAGTTCTTTCCGACTTTCCTCTTGTGATTGAGTTCTAGTTTCAAAGCATTGTGGTCTGAAAATATGCAGGGAATAATCCCAGTCTTTTGGTACCAGTTGAGACCTGATTTGTGACCTAGGATGTGATCAATTCTGGAGAATGTTCCTTGAGCACT
>NW_027397089.1:5210395-5211408 GCF_003265705.2 Callorhinus ursinus
GATGCCTGTTTCCTTCCCCACATTAGGGAAGTTCTCTGCTATAATTTGCTCCAATATACCTTCTGCCCCTCTGTCTCTTTCTTCTTCTTCTGGGATCCCAATTATTCTAATGTTGTTTTGTCTTACCGTATCGCTTATCTCTCGAATTCTGCCCTCATGATCCAGTAGTTGTTTATCTCTCTTTTTCTCAGCTTCTTATTTTCCATTATTTGGTCTTCTATATCGCTAATTCTCTCTTCTGCTTCATTTATCCTAGCAGTGAGTGCCCCCATTTTTGATTGCACCTCATTAATAGCCTTTTTGATTTCGACTTGGTTAGATTTTAGTTCTTTTATTTCTCCCGGAAGGTTTCTCTAATAACTTCCATGCTTTTTTCAAGACCAGCTAGTATCTTTAAAATCATGATTCTGAACTCTAGGTCCGACAAAGTACTAATGTCCATATTGAGTAGGTCCCTGGCAGACGGTACTACCTCTTGTTCTACCTCTTGTTCTTTTTGTTGAGGTGATTTTTTTCATCTTGTCATTTTGTCCAAAGAATAGACGAATGAGAGAACAAAATGCTAACAGGTTAACAACGTCCCCAGAAAATATACTCTAAACAAATCAGAAAAGACCTGAAACCAGGGGAAAAGAAAAGGAAAGAAAAAAGAAAAAGAAAAAGATAAAGACAAACAAAAACAGAACAAAACAAAAAAAAACCAATATGATCAAATATGATCAGGCTAGTGTATAGATCAGTACCAGACACTAGATTTTGGGTGTATTTTGGTCTGTTAGAAGAAAGTGCCTCCTAAACTTTTAAAGAAAGAAAGACTTATATATGTACAAAATAAGGGTTGATACAATGAAGGGATGAAATATGATTGTAAAGATGAAATTATAAAAAATTTTAAAAGAGGAATTTATAAGGTGCTTGAAAAAAGAAAGAAGAGGATTAAAAAAAAATAAAGAAAGAAAAAGAAAAGGGGAGAGAATGTGATCAGGCAGGAGACTAGAAAAAAGCCATACACT